>NW_012027294.1:42033-46815 GCF_000956235.1 Wasmannia auropunctata
TATATGTATATATATATTTTTTTATATATATATATATATAAAAATATATATATATACACGACACATGTAAGAATCATACATGACACACACACACACACACACACTTTACATACACATTCACGTACACTGGAAACCAGCCCTTCCTTCCTTCTCCGTCGCTCCTCCCCGCTTCCTCCTATTCATCACGCTCTCTCGCTTCCTCTTCCCACTTCAATACGCCTGTACACATCTCTCTCTCTCTCTCTCTCTCTTTCCGCTCCGCTCCTCTCCCTCCAAACGCTGACAGCTTGGTCGATTCACGAATCCGCCGGGGCCAGACAGCTCTCGTGGTGGCCCTTTCCCGGGCCTCTTCATAAAATAAGGCCAAAAGGTTACGTTCCCCGCGAAAATTCCGTCCCCCTTCCCCTCCACGCCCTTCGCCAATCCTCCTCCCTCCCCGCCCGCCCGCCCGCCCGCCTCTCCCTGTCTTGCCCGTCCTAGTTATGTTTTTATTGTTGTTCGCTCCGTTTGTGCGCCTCTTGTTGACGACGAAAGGAGGACGACGTCGGCAACAGACATCGTCGTCGTCGTCGTCGAAGTAATGACGACGACGACGACGATGACGATCGGCCGACGGAAACGCGCGCCGCCGCCGCCGCCGCCGTCATACGGCGCTTCGTAAACAATAGGCGGCGAACGCGCGGAAATTCTCTCCTCCGCGCCTTCATTCGCGCGTGTTTTCTCTCGGGGGGCTCTCTCTCTCTCGAGGAGAGACCCTTGAATGAACGCGCGCGCGCGCGCGCGCGTGACTCCTGTCCTCTCCTCCTCGTCGACATACACGAATTCCCGCCGGGTGCGTTGGGCCGAAGGGCGGGGGGGGGGACTCAATGAAATTCGATATCGCGCTCGAATCGCGCGCGCGATATTGTGTTGTGTATTCGCGGTTGCATCGCAGCGTAATCGCGTCTCAATTATCAACTGTACCACCGTCTGTACCGCCGATCGCCGTTCGGCGGAGCGTTCGATCCTCTCTCACACTAAAAATCTCACAACTGCCCCCCCCGCCCCCCCCACAAAACGAATCGCCAAACGGAGGGTAACATGCGTTAAAGTTGCATTGATAAACACACGAATTTCTGGTTCTGCGTAAACTGGGTGGTACAAATAAATACACGTAAAGTGGACGAGATCCTGTAAAGTGTTTAGCGCGATTATTACAATTATTATTCGAGATCGACATTTTCGATCGGCGTAGTTCTTAATTTCGTTCGCCCGCGCAGAGCGTTTTACGATATTTGTTATACTTTATCGCTTGCCCACTTTGATTTGATTTTCCACCCGCCCGCCTGATCTGATTCTGTTTTTGTCCTTACTTGCCTTTGTTTGTTTGTTTCTCACACACAGGTCTGGCATCAGTACATATATTGCACATTTATTTTCTATTTATTTTGAGACTTGCTTAGAGAGAAAGCGAGCGAGCGAGAGGGAGAGCGAGATTGAGAGAGAGAGAGAGAGAGAGGGAGGGAGGGAGAGAGAGAGAGAGAGAAAGATGAGGGCATTCGAGGGCGCAGACTGGCCTACGAGCGTAGCGGCGTTGTCGCACGGGGAAGACGTAGTAATGAATTTGTTTATATTTTTTGTATTTGCCGATGATGGTCCTCCCGTCGATGGTCGTTGCGCTGGACCAGTTGGAGTATACAACAACAACAACAACAACAACACCAGCTGCTGGTGGTCGACTCGGTCGCGCAGCAGCAGCAGCAACAGCAGCAAAATCAGATCGTCGCGCCGAATCAGGCTTCGGCTTCGTCGTCGTCGTCGTCGTCGGGAGGTGATTTGCCGCAACAGTGCCGCAAAATGACTGACCAGCGTGAGCAGCAGCAGCAGCAGCAGCAGCAACAACAGCCGCAGTCCCAGTTTCAGCAGCAGCAACAGCAGATCAAAGGCAATGACGAGCCGAGAACGAACCTGATCATCAATTACCTTCCGCAAAACATGAACGAGAAGGAGCTGTACAGTCTATTCGTCACGATCGGTCCGGTTGAGTCCTGTCGAGTCATGAAGGACTACAAGGCAAGGCTATATATATTTCCTGTATATATATATAAATAACAAGTAATTTGAATTATGGCCAATAAACGAGCAAATATTTAGATGTAGATATAAGTTCATATATTTTCAATCGTACGAAAATTCTTGACGAGACGTTTCGACCTAACTTGATCCTCTTCAGTCGTCATCTTTTACTACATTATATAAACTTAACGTTAAAACATGTGTTAAAACTTTAACGTTAAGTTTATATAATGTAGTAAAAGACGACTGAAGAGGACTTAAGAATTTTTGTATGATTGAAAATATGTGAATTTATATCTACATCTAAATATTTGCTCGTTCATTGGCCATAATTCAAATTACTTGTTATCGATTAAATACGAGAATAAATAATCTTATCAAATTTATATGTCTATATATCTGTAAAATTCAATACAAATGGCTTTTATCTCAAACTAATTTTACGTTTCACCTTTCAGACTGGCTATAGCTACGGCTTTGGCTTTGTCAACTACGCGAAAGCTGAGGACGCAGCGACGGCGATAAGCACATTGAACGGTCTTCAGGTGCAAAATAAACGTCTGAAGGTCTCGTTCGCTCGGCCATCTGGAGAAGAAATTAAGGAAACGAATCTTTATGTTACGAATTTACCGAGGTAATTATTTTTGTTTTCTCATTTGGATTTTTTTTTCGTTTTCCAATAAACGCAACGATTATCCAATTTATTTCATCTAGTCACATTTCTTCAAATACACACACTGAGAACAAAAATTGATTGTACGAACTAAATTTGTAATAGTTGTTTGATCCAATGGTTGATTCAACAATTCTTTAGTTGCACAAAGAAAAGTATAGTTCATTCATGTTCGACCATCAAAATTTTTTAATCAAGAATTAACTAAACCAACTCAATTAAATTATATATTAATATTTTGTCCGAAATACTGGTAGTATTTATTTGTATTTGCGTGCTATTTAGTTATCCAAGTAATATATTTGTTCAAATTCCAAATATTAAACTGCACTAAACGGTGAGAATAATAAGTAGTGTGTATTTTTAATCGAACGGTTGAGTTAAATACGATAAATTTTTGTTGAATAAATAGTTTAGTTAAAAAATAGTATTTTGTTTACAATAGTAACAAATTATTTTGCGCCATCGTAGTAACGTTTAGTTGATCGTATCGGACTAAATATTCTGGTAAGATGAGACAAATTTTGCGTTTTTCAACAAATTTTTTTTCTCAGTGCATATATACATTTTTTATCTTTATTTCTTACATTCTTTTATTCCTCGTTTCGGTTACAGTAGAATAATATTTCACCGCAAATCCAAGTGTATGTACTGTAGTCACTTTTTACGCATTTATACGCGTGCTATATTTTTACATTTTATCTGTGTTTTACACAGTTACATGCGTATTTTTACACGCTTAATTTTACAATGTGTAAGCGTGTAAAAAAAATATGCATTTAACTGTGTAAAACATAGATAAAATGTGTAATAAAAATGTAACACGTATAAAGTATATAACACGCGTAAAAAATAACGATAGATTTACACACTTGAATTTGCAGTGTGTTGTATATTTGAGGTAGTAAAAATATTGAACCCGTTTTCTGCTCCACGAGCAGATTTTTTAAATCGCCAAGTCTTTATCCAGCACCCTTCCTCCCCTCGATTGCTCTTTATAACATGGAAAATACTGAAAGACGTCATTTTATACTTGCAGAAATATAACGGAAAGCCAAATCGACGAGCTTTTCAGTAAATTTGGCAACATTGTGCAGAAGAACATATTGAGGGATAAGCTGACCGGTTTACCAAGAGGAGTGGCGTTTGTTAGGTGAGTCGCCACTACAATTAGACTCGACAGTTAATCTTGATTTTTCCCGCGCCCTTTAAATATTGATAAAAAGCGAGCACCGTATTTATACATGCCGCCAGGCGACGCGCGAGGGACGGTATTAACTCCCGAGTGGTTTAACACAAATATCAATTTATGACACTTGCACATTTTCGTCGGGTATAAATAACGCCGTCGCGCTGGTGTATTGAAGATTGGAACAAATTCAAAACATCTGCCCGCGACAATCATATACTATATCGTTGCACAACACCGACGATGCGTCGGTACTGGCGTATAGAGGTATCCGTGCGCGCGTATTTATTTTGCGAAAGTTTCCTGGCCAGAGTATTTTTGTATTTTGTGGCCCCGGCTCTCCTGGTTTCAATTCTGTGATACGCTCCCTTTAGTCTGGCCCAGATAACTGCAAAACATGAGTAAACTTAGGGATAGCAGAAATTGTGTGGGAAATAGAGGTTGTTGGAAATAACTATTGCAATCTATGCCAACAGCTGAGAATTTCGCCAAAATGCCCCCCTTGACTAGAGATGTAAAAAAAAAGGTTTTTTTTTCTAATAGAAAAGAAACATTTTATTTCATTGAAAAAATACAAATTTGATATTTTTTTCTAATTTCGATAGCACAATTAATTAATTGTAAATAGTAAGTATATAATTAATTTTCTACATTTAACTTTTACAAAAGGAGAATCTTTTTAATTATTTTTCTAAACAGCTTTTCCTTAAGTAGAATTTATTACAATTATTCATTGAAGTCCTTACTTCAAAATGCGTTTCAGAATCAATATATTGGCTGTCTCGTTCTGAGTAAAGATTAAAATGATGATAATTTAAATCTACTATATATAAAGTAAAAAATTATGAAAAATTAACTTATATTA
>NW_012027294.1:48651-49690 GCF_000956235.1 Wasmannia auropunctata
CTCGCTGTACATGCGATCGCAGAACGCGCGGGTGTTTTGCGATAGAAGATCTCGTGTGTGAGATCTCTGGTGACGAGAGAGTAGTTATATACGCGTGGTTTCTATTGTGTATACGCGAGACACGCGGCGTTTGCGATATATAAACACCTTAATACACACACCCCCCCCCCCCGAGAGAGACACGCCCCCGCGGTTGTCGCGCGCAGAAAGAGAGAAAAAAAGACAGACAAAATATCCCGTTGGCCGAAACTTTTTTTGAGTTTGGATGCGTTGGCTGGCTGGACTTGACTTCACTTAAAAGATATTCGCTATTCTTCTCTTATTATTTTCTTTTTCTCTAGCTCTGCTGCATATCGTTCGTCCTTTTTTTTTTTCCCGCTTGACTATAATTTTTGTTGTTAAGAAAGTACAAAAGTTGCCCGTGTATACCGATGTGTTAATATCGAGCGCACAGTAATATAGCTTCGCGCGTCCGCCGATATATTAAGTATCGTATTGTTTCCATTATGGCTGATGCTGTGTTTTGTGCTTTAGCGCGCGACCAAGGCGTTGTTTAAGTTCTCTTTCTATAATGATCACAATTTTGTTACACATTATTATTATCGTCTATCATTTCTTTATGTCCGAAATATATATATTTTGTTTTCACAAACCACGTTGTTTTACGTTCTGTCTCTTCCATACTGGTGAAATTATTCTATTCCAGTCCTGTTTTTAATTTTAAGCGAGTCCATGGCGATTTGTAGATTATTGTAAATTGTCAATAAGCGTTTCGCATCATTACGTTGTGAACCGTTCTTGAAAGAGGGGGGAAAATGGGATTAATTGGATGCTTCTTTCTTCGGGGAGACGAATGTCTTTTTTGAGTTACAAATTTATTTCCAAATTGGCTGTTTATCGTTTATATAGACAGGGCTGGGCAAAATACACCATTAAAGTATTTAAAATACAAAATACAAAATACTAGGAATCTTAGTATTTGAATTACAAAATATAAAATACTTTCAATCTTTCGATTTGAAATACAAAATACAAAATA
>NW_012027295.1:0-417 GCF_000956235.1 Wasmannia auropunctata
GGAGTTCAGACGTGTGCTCTTCCGATCTATTGGTAACTTGGAAACAAGTATTTCTTGATGTCAAAACAATTTGATCGAAATGGCCTGATTTTCGATGTCAATTTCGATTCGATGAGTTTTCGATGACATCGACATCGAAACGACGTCGATTCGACATCAGCCTTCTCACTGGGCTATATATGAGTCCTATGTATTATCATTCTTGCCCTATGTGTGTTACCTATATGTATACATTTTTATATGGGACTGTTACGGTCCCATATGGGGCTATTACGATCTTACGTAGAACCTTCATGGTCCTTCACAGGACCTTTATGGTCCTTCACAAGACCTTTATGGTCCTTCATGGAACCTTCATGGTCCTTCACTGGATCTTCATGGTCCCATATGGAATACCTATGGGAATTTGCGGCAGGG
>NW_012027295.1:437-911 GCF_000956235.1 Wasmannia auropunctata
CTTATTTACGATATTCCTAAAGCGGTAACCCATCCAAGCTATAAACCTTGTGGAACGTGCTTAACCTTGTGATCGTCCGAGAACTGATACTTCGATGATCCATAAACATTAATTGCTAATAAGAGTATATCAATGATATATATCTTCTTAATAGATGTTAAAAAGATGAAATATGTGTTAGTTAAGGGAATCCTAAACCCGAGATCAAACTCCAAAAATTCGCTGTTTTATCGACGATTTGTGAGTATGTATGCGTGCGATATTGATATAGTAGTGTGTAGTGATGTGTTCATATTTACTACCATATCAATATCTTATGCACACATCGTAACAAATTTTCAAGAACATACAGCTTTTTTATTAGGCATTCAAGCCTAATTTTATGAACTCAACATTGTTTGCACAGGTAATTCGTAGTTCCGGCTGGTATCATTTTGTACCAAGGAACTGCCAAAATGTTGTACGAAGCAAATA
>NW_012027295.1:931-1247 GCF_000956235.1 Wasmannia auropunctata
GAACCTTCATGGTCCTTCACAGGACCTTTATGGTCCTTCACAAGACCTTTATGGTCCTTCATGGAACCTTCATGGTCCTTCACTGGATCTTCATGGTCCCATATGGAATACCTATGGGAATTTGCGGCAGGGATCATATACTAGAGAATGAAAAAAAATATACATAATAAAAATGTGATTAAAAAATACATTTTTAGAAACTTATTTACGATATTCCTAAAGCGGTAACCCATCCAAGCTATAAACCTTGTGGAACGTGCTTAACCTTGTGATCGTCCGAGAACTGATACTTCGATGATCCATAAACATTAATTGC
>NW_012027295.1:4934-5843 GCF_000956235.1 Wasmannia auropunctata
TGCAAATGCGAACCACGATGTACTATATCTTTAGTCTAGAGACAGTATAACGCCAATCGTGGTCCGCATTTGCAAAATATTAGTGCGTTTTGAAACCTTAATATTGCAGAAATAGATTTGCTTTCATCGTTGTTTTTTATTAAATGCAAAAATGCGAGCAGAACATGCTGCGTGAAGAATTACTGCGTGCGCGCCGCGTAAACGAGCACGGATGATGTGCGCATAAAGGCGTTTATAATTATTTCTCGAAAATAATACTTCGGAAAACAACTTTGTCACATATGGTTAAATTTGTATTAAAATAACCTTTAATTTGGTGAAAAATATAATTCAAAAAATTCAAAAAAAATTTTTAGTGGTGGGGGTAAACGAAAAATTAAGCAATAAAAAAATTATTTTTAATTATAATTATAAAGTACTCTTAAAGCCGTTCAACTTTTATTCGGAACATTTTTTCTATCTCTCCTAGTTTCGACGATATTCGCATTGAAATAAAAAAACCGATTTTTTTCTAAAGGGTGTTTCACCCCTTAAAAGCGCAAAGCGGCACGAATTTGCGGTAGCTTAATTTTTGATTTTGTTTAGAGAATAACATATCAAAAGCTCATCAAAATCGGAGGGGGACACTTGGGTTCCTTTCCTTGTAAGTATTTAAATTTCAATACTATAAGTATTGAGTCTCAATACTTATTTTCCGTAAGGGACTTGCCATATATACAATCAAGAAACGTTCACATTTTTCTAAAAATCAAAAAGATCGACACTATGGGTGCGTTCGGGGAGCACGCTATTTGCGCTATCTAGCGCTGTAGCTGTTCGGAGAGCTACTTGACTACGCTACCAAATGCATGGTGACGTCATTAATACACATGTGATACGTCATAGATACGTCATAACTTCATGCTACAA
>NW_012027295.1:7482-8966 GCF_000956235.1 Wasmannia auropunctata
TGTCCTTTCCTTATTTAAATTATATCACAATTTCAATATCGCGGAAAAAACGCTGATTGGCTGATATATTAATATGGCCGGCCACTTGTTCCACCATTCTCATTGGTCAATCATCTTTATGCGCAACAGCACACCTCTATCTTTATTACACCATGGTCAATATATTCCTACGTCAATGTTATCAAGTTGAGTTTTCTCTACTCTTATTTTGTGGTCGTGACGTGTGGGAGTTATGAGGTTATATTCAGCTGGTTTATTAATTTAATAAACCAAGTTCTGAAGCATTGCATGTAAGCATAATTCTTTTTCATCTATTAGGATTTTTCGTTTAAATGCCACACGATAAAAAGATCTCGCGGCGTAGCCGGTCTCGTGATCGCGAGCGCGATCGGGAGCGGCGCGATCGCCGGCGTAGCAGGAGCCGATCCAAGGATCGTAAGAAAGACAGGAAACGGTCCAGATCGAGAGAACGGTCGCGCGAGCGCGATAGATCACGGGAGAGGGATCGTGAGCGCTCGAGAGAGCGTCGGGACATCAAGGACAGATTCAAGGATGAGAAGAAGCGCAAGGGTAGCCCCACATTCACCGAAGATGACTCGAAGAAAGACTTGAAGAGTGATGCTAAGAAAGAGGAAGACGAGACAGAGGAGAAAGTTAAGTTGACATCAAAGAAGGAACCATTGAGTCTGGAGGAGCTGCTGGCCAAGAAGAAGGCGGAAGAAGAAGCTCGTGCTAAACCGAAGTTTCTCTCTAAAGAGGAACGAGCGACCTTGGCATTAGAGAAGCGTCAGCAAGAGGTAGAGGCGATTAGACGGCAGCAGGAGGAAGAGCGCAAGTTACTATCCCACAACGATACTGGCAAGGAGAGGGAATGGGACGACAGGGACAGGTATCTAGATTTACTTTGGAAATGTGTTATATTGTTAAAAAAAAATGATTGTATGATTAAAAAATTTGTCTCAAAATATAATATATCTTATATTTTTAACACATTGCTAGTATCTTTTTATAAATAAACTATAGCTATTTATAAAAACTATAGCTGGTTGCTATAGCTAGACATAATGATACGTCTTTTTAGAACTTAAATTCAAATTAATTAAAATAAGTTTTCATATTCGACGTTGGTTTAAATCTGAAAATTAGATAAATTTACTTACTTATTTTCAACATAAAAGATGAAAAAATCAAAATAGTTGCTTATGTTTTCAAAGTGCTTGTGAAACAATAAAGAGAGTTGTTTTATTTGCAAATTTTACAGATTTTATTTTTGCAAAAGTAACTGTTTTTTAAAAGTATTATAAAAGAAGTATTGATTTTTTTTTTAAATAAAAGTATAATTTATTTTCTTTTTACATAAAAATGTTTGATTTTATTTTTACGTAATAATGATCAATTAATTTTACAAAATAGATAAATTTAAAAAAATTTTTTAATTTTTACATTCTATATAACTTATGTTTATAATTTGATTTTTTTTCGCT
>NW_012027295.1:10141-17792 GCF_000956235.1 Wasmannia auropunctata
AAATATATTTTTCATTAGTAGAAGGAGAGATGGACAACGCTCACGCGATGATGATATTAAGGATAAGGATAAAGAGAAAGAAGTGGAGGCTATCAAAGAACGGTACTTAGGTCTGGTGAAAAAAAAACGGCGAGTCAGACGGCTGAACGATAGAAAATTTGTCTTTGATTGGGATACTTCAGAGGACACTTCTGTGGATTATAACAATATTTACAAGGAGAGACATCAAGTACAATTTTTTGGTAGAGGCAATCTTGCAGGTATCGATATTAAAGCACAGAAGCGGGATCAGAGCAAGTTTTATGGAGAATTGTTAGAGAAGAGACGCACAGAGGCTGAGAAGGAGCAAGAGAAGTGAGTTTTGTCGCTGAAATGACTAATATTTCTTTTTGATTGTGAATTTTCAATCCATTTAAGACAGAATTATAGTATCACTTCTTATTAGATTCTTATTGCTTATTATTATTTATGAGAATTATTTGCTATAAATCAAATATTTCTGTAATTTTAAGAATGAGGTTGAAGAAAGTGAAACGAAAGGAGGAGAAGCAAAAGTGGGATGATCGGCATTGGTCCGAAAAGGCCTTGAACGAGATGACTGAACGTGATTGGCGTATCTTCAGGGAAGACTACAACATCACAATAAAGGGTGGCCGCATTCCCGATCCTATCCGTTCCTGGAAGGAGTCCGGCTTCCCAAAAGAGATCTTGGACATTATTGACAAAGTTGGCTATAAGGATCTTACGCCTATTCAGCGACAAGCTATTCCTATCGGTTTGCAGAATCGTGATATTATCGGTGTCGCTGAAACTGGCTCAGGAAAGACTCTAGCTTTTCTGATTCCTTTGTTATTATGGATCACTAGCTTACCGAAAATCGAAAGGCTCGAAGAAGCAGATCAAGGACCCTACAGCATTATCTTGGCACCTACTCGGTACCAATTGTTTCTCAGTTATATTGTTTTTATTTATATTATTTTCTGAACATAATTATGTAATATGTATTTAGTCTTTATGTAATTGCAAGTATTTAATCATTTTAATCAGTTAATATTGATGAAGCAATTAATCGCCTAAATAAAGAACATTTTTATTAGTACAGATAAATATTTTGCATTGTATTTATATTGCAGTGAATTAGCACAGCAAATAGAAGAAGAGACTAACAAATTCGGTCAGCCATTGGGCATCCGAACTGTCGTGGTGGTGGGTGGTCTATCAAGAGAGGAGCAAGGTTTCAGATTACGAATGGGTTGCGAGGTAGTCTCTATTATGAATCGTTATTATAATCGATTTCAATAATTTCCATCAAAAATTGTGAAATTGATCAGAACTGAAAGTCTATAACTGTAAAGTATTGAATTGAAAATTTTCTTTTTAGATTGTTATTGCTACACCTGGCCGATTGATAGACGTTTTAGAAAATCGTTATCTCGTACTGAATCAATGCACTTATATTGTATTAGACGAAGCCGATAGAATGATCGATATGGGTTTTGAGCCAGGTACTCGAAAAATTTATAATTAACTAATGTTCTATAATTTCAAGAAAATTTTTTTCATTTGATTTATAATATTAACATTCTTCTCTCTTTCAATCTGACCAGATATTTTATCATTTTTTGTAATTAATAAGATTACAGATATTGTGTTAATTGTGTGTGTGTGTGTGTGCGTGTGCGTGTGCGTGCGCGCGTGGGCGCGTGTGTGTGTGTGTGAATTGATTTTAAGTTACTTCTTATTTTTTTTATAAAAGGAATCAGATATCCTGTTGTCTAATGTATGTACCTATAAAATGTTATTAAAAAAATTGCTAATTTTTTTAGATGTTCAGAAAATTTTGGAGTATATGCCTGTGACAAATTTGAAACCAGATAATGAGGACGCAGAAAATGAGGAGAAACTTTTAGCTAACTACAATACGAAGAAGAAATATAGACAAGTACGAGTTTTTAAATTTGTTTGATAGTTTTTGTTCTCTAGATTAGGGCTTCCCAAACTTGCGTGATTCACTTTTTAAAATGACAAACATTCGCGGTCCTATCTAGCTTTAGTAAATATGAAAAAGCACGGAGGGTGGGAATCAATTGATTATTATTTTATTTATATTACTTTATTCCTTTTATTTTATTGTTTATTGAGTACAATTTTATAAATCTCAAATACATAATGAGATATTTGTGAAAAATATGTTTATTTTCTATTTCTATTGATGACAATTTTGACGGCGACATTGATGCGAATTATTTTCATGTAGATACAAGGAGATTGATAATTGTAATGTTATGTTAAAATTTGGTTTTGATCTCTATCGTTAAAATCCAACTTTACACATATGAAATCGTGAAAAGACGTGGGCAAATGTTTGTACAGCTATGTAATGTAACAAGTGTAATTTAACATTCTGAAAATTCTCATGCTCCAAAAATCTATTCGCAATCCATGCTTTGAGAATCTTAACTTTAATTGTGTCACGCGGAAGCGATTTGCGATCAAGTAATTCAGTATTTTGAATCTGGCGTTATTCAAGATTGTATTTTTTTTTAACACCATCTTGTTGGTTGCATTTTATATTTACTAGAAATCAAAGAGCGAGTGAGATTTATATGATTAATTTGATTATTATCGATAATCACTTTTTGCTTTTAGACGGTGATGTTCACCGCCACAATGCCACCGGCTGTGGAACGACTTGCTAGGACTTACTTGAGAAGGCCGGCGGTAGTGTATATCGGCAGCGTCGGTAAGCCGACAGAACGCACCGAGCAGATAGTCCACATAATGGGTGAAGCTGACAAGCGAAAGAAACTTATGGAGATACTCAGCAGAGGCGTCGAGCCGCCCGTTATCATATTTGTCAATCAAAAGAAGGGAGCGGATGTCTTAGCGAGAGGCTTGGAAAAATTAGGAGTATGTAACTTGAATTTGATGATAAATAAGATGATAAATACATACAATCATTTGTTAATTCACTGTGATTGCGATTGAACTTATATCAATTTGTAGCATGCAATTTCTCGAACTTGAAATCTTTCATTATGAAATTATTTGAGACTGCAAAAACGTAGAAATTTTAAAATATTCTAAAGATCTAACATACTTTTTGTTTCGTTGTAGTATAATGCTTGTACTCTACACGGTGGCAAAGGCCAGGAACAGCGAGAGTACGCTCTGGCATCTCTTAAGAGTGGAAGTAAAGACATCCTGGTGGCAACGGATGTTGCAGGACGAGGTATCGACATCAAGGATGTGTCGATGGTTATAAACTACGACATGGCTAAAACTATTGAAGGTAAATTGATAATAATTGAATAAATATTTGATTTATCTTTATCTTTCTTTTATGTAATCATTAATATCGATGACTACTTTTGGATTCTCTAGCAAGAATGAATCAGAATTATCAGAATATCATTTATTTTTTATAAAGATAGCTTACTAAAATTTAATATTATCCAATGAGGATGAAAGTTATCTTAACTGATGATTAGTTATAATTTACTTATTTAAATTTTTATATATCCGCTTACAGATTACACGCATAGAATCGGTCGAACTGGTCGTGCCGGCAAAGCTGGCCTCGCCATTTCTTTCTGCACGAAGGACGACAGCCATTTGTTTTATGATCTTAAGCAAACGATACTCTCTAGCCCAATATCTACCTGCCCGCCGGAATTGCTTAATCATCCAGATGCCCAACATAAGCCTGGAACAGTAGTCACGAAGAAGCGACGGGAAGAGAAGATTTTTGCTTAATCTTTCTTTGTGACTCTTCAGATCAGAGTACTAAAACAATTGGTAGGAATGTGAAGAAAATTTTGTGCATGTGTAAATTAGGAATTGAATAATCTAATTATAGAGATTCGAAGTTGTTCGATCCTGATAAGACGAGAATTCAAAAATTGATTGGGTTTCTTAATAAATAATAATAAATTGATATCCCAAAAATGGAAATAAAAGTTGTTTTTATGCTAGTGATGTAAATAATTATTTCCAGTGTGCATACAATAAAGTTATTTGCATTATAATACAGTTAATAATGTAAAGACAGTTTCTATGAAGGTGATGGTCTTCTTCTTTGTTTATGGCTCCGATCTTAAGGAGACGGTGGTGTTGGAGTTGTAAAGTTACCATCGACCTTGCACTCTTCCTTCCAATTTTCTGGTATCATCGGCTTTAGGATCTCCACAAACTTATCAAGAGGACATTTAATGGTGCATCCAGGTATTATCATCGGATATGGTTCGTGAGATGTCGTATTTCTTAAAAATACCTATAAAAACGATATTTTTGTTCTTCAAGAATGCTTAAGAATTATTTATGAATATAAAATTATTGAAATCCATGATCAGAAAAGTCACAGATAGCCCTAAAACTTTCATTACAAAGCTCATTTATCTTTTGTTTTCACTGTATGAATTATTTATTTAAAAAAAAACTTAATGTCTGAAAAAACAATCAAAATTTAATATCTTCAAATCCTTCCCATTTTGATAACCAAATTATGTAGAAATTTTTAATGAATTGATTGTAAAAAATTAATACTTGCCTGAACATTCCATTCGCCTTTATCTTCGTGCAACTCTATTATTGTCATGATATTAAAATGGGGTTCTTGATTATGCCAAATGTGCATTGTGTCCAGTAGAGCGACAACAGTTATATCGTGACCGCTATACATAAACATTTTCCTCCTTTCAGGTTTTAGAGTGCCTCCCTTTTTCGCTAACATATCGTCGGTGAATTTTTTCAGCATGGGACCACCGTTTAGTCTACGGAATTCATCGTTGTATGTGTTAAGCTGCAGACCGTACAAGGCCAAAGGTAATAATTTATCGGGATAGTAATCCTTCACCCACTTTGGTAAAGTCAAATTCATGCTTTCCTGTGACAATTCAAATAGTTAAAAGTTCAATTTCTTTAACGAAAGGCTGAATACACGTATGCAGTATTAGTCATTTCATAGAGTAGCCTGGCATATTAAGTGCTTAAAAAACATTGAGTAATCTTACCTCAGCTGATAATGTGCCATAAAGTGAAGTGACATCCTCAAAAGTCCTGATTGGCATACCTGTGAAGTTCGAAAGCTCTGCGAACAGTTGCTTGTTGTCCTCATGCACCTTCTGGACTTCCGGCAAATCGTACACTGAAGAGCGCAGTTGTGTATACCTCGGACACGTATTCCACACTAACATAAGCTGAAAGATTTACGTATTGTTCATGATAATAAAATTTCAACGAGACTACAGGCTCTCACGGTTCATTGTTTCAATTATATTGAACTATGATATCACAAGTCATTATTA
This sequence comes from Wasmannia auropunctata, assembly GCF_000956235.1. Lineage (NCBI taxonomy): Eukaryota > Metazoa > Arthropoda > Insecta > Hymenoptera > Formicidae > Wasmannia > Wasmannia auropunctata. The sequence continues at coordinate 15,448 of NW_012027295.1, forward strand.
TAATTTACACATATATAATATGATTTATACATTCTCTCTATTAAAGTAGTTCAATAAAAAGTTAAGAAAGATCGATTTGTTTGGGCAAATATTTACAAAAGTGCTTACCGTGTCGTCTTGACGTTCCTGGTAAAATAGTGTAACTGGCTGCCAAGGTAGATCAGATTTGAATGTCTGCTTCTCGTTAGGTTTCCACAAACCAGCGGCCTCCAATAGACCCGACATTTTCGTACGATCCACATTGGTACTCTGCAGATGAAGTATGTCGGGATGATACGTCGAACCTAGAAAGTTATCGTAACGCTTTCGCAGGAACAATCCTTGATTGTACTGGTGCCTCTTTCCTTCCTAGTTTTTTAATTAATTAATTAAGCACGATTTGTAAGACAAATTCGTTTGAAAAACAAAAGGCAAAATATTTACATTTGTTAGCTGACCCCAACCATTGGGCCCCATAGTATAGTTGACATAAAGATCGTTTGGATAGGTATCCAGAGGTGCTCTATCTCCATGTCTCATTACCTAAAAACAGTAAAATCGTACATATTGTATCACGCGACATTAATTTTATTTTTTAAAGCATGTCTTTGATAATAATCGATTTAGTCATATTCCTATTATCAAATAATATCGAATAACTTAATTTTGACTTTGAAGAATTCTTAAATAATTATATTGTACGTGGTGAACTGCAAATATTATATCTAATAAAATACAATAAAATGAGAAATATATTAGTAGTTAGCATAATGTCCTCCGTTAGGATTTAAAATAATTTGGATTATCTTTTTTTCTAATTGTAAATAAAACTGAATTGAAGATACATACAGAGAATTGTTATCCTCTGATATTGTTAATTCCAGTGTGAATATAATTTATCTGCCGACTTTTATGTGAGTCGTTGATTTTAAAATAAATGATTATGTCATGAATTGATGAGCGTAATGGGATGCTTAAATTTTGTTTAAAACTTTTCTTTGTTTGATAAAATACATAAATTTCATTTAATACTGATTAACAAAGAGAAGGAAACTAAAGAAATTTACAGAAATTAGATTAAATAACATAGTTGAATCTTGATTGTGAATTATTATAACTATTCAATATTAGGATAAAGATACTAATTCTGGATTATCCTAAAGATAAAAGTTTATATTAAGTAATCAATAAATAATCATATTTAGTCATCATTATCATCATTAAATATCATCATTTTATAGTAGTTGTAATTAATTATAAAGAATATTTTGGAGGAAAGGTTTTATTCAATTTTAATGCTATTTTATATTTTTTAATTTTAATCACTGCATCAGTCGTTGAGCAATCACTAATCGTAGTATAGAGCAAAATAACTACTGGCGGTATTGCCAAAATAATGACGCGGAAAATTATTTATTCTTTTAAAAATATGTATTCTTTTCTTTTAAAAGGAAACTTGTACATACGCTGGTCATTCACTAGAGTACGCATCGATCATTAAATGAAACTCACCTATTTAGTAGTGTTTTTTTGTCTTTTCACTTTTTTAAATAAAAACTTTTTTTATTTCTTAACGTATTACAGTTTAAAAAAATAAATAAACAGCTATTATAATAGTATTGAACGGTTTTATTACTTTTTTTTCATATATAACTATAATTCACAATATATATCGTGAATATTTTATTTGTTCTATTAACTGAAGCAGTGATCTTGAAAAGTAATGATCTTGCAATTATGGATCATAAAAATTATCCATAATTCGAACTCTGGATCTAATAATAAGTTGCGGAACATATTTAATTTTAACTGACAATGAATACTGATATTGATTTTTTTTCCATTTAATCTAATGCTATTTATTATCTCCTGTAAAATATCATAAGGCAATCCTTATATAAGATATTAACTTTAAATTGTTGAAGAGACATCTAAATTAACATCTCACGTATTATATTAACTTATTTAATATTAAATTGATATTAAATTAACTTATTTAATCATACTAATAAAATATGCAGCGTTGTTACTAATAAACAAGAAACAATTATGGTTTATAAAGCTAACACAAACGTTAAAGAATTTTATGATAAGCGCCATTCTATGAAAAGTACAATAATTATTTAAATATAATAAATTATTCAGAATTAGTAACCGATTCATATCTAGTTTCCTATTTCTTATTGATGCATGAGGATGTTGGTTGTGTTACTATAAAATAAACTTATGATCAAAACACGAATGTAAATATATTAATTATAGATATACAGAGTGATGTTCCTAAAACAGGCCACCTGAATAATTTCTGAATGGTTCAAGATATTGGATTGGAATTTATAGAATTACAATAGCATCATGAAATCTAT
>NW_012027296.1:0-917 GCF_000956235.1 Wasmannia auropunctata
CGTGTGCTCTTCCGATATTATTAAATATTGAATATTATTATTTAAAAATGTATTTTTGAAAATTCTTACTCGAGAACTAAGGCCCATTGAATCAAACGCTCGGACATACCTTCATTTTGCCTCTATAGTTTCAAAAAAATTGGATCAAGATCCGTGATACTCACTGACCTGGCCTTTTTCTTGTTAGTAATACACAAGACATCAGAAAGTTCTTTATTTAAGAATCAACAGAGAAGAAAAGTTATGTTTAGTGATGTTTTCCAACATCCTATGATGTCAACATCTGATATCTGGGTATTGTTTGGTGCTGGCAACCTTTGTGAGTCGACACATAATACATTGGTTATTAAATATGTTAATCAGATTTAAAGAATTATATTGTCATCTAGACAGTGATGTAACTTTGAGCGAAACTTTATATATCTTCCACTTTTTGTTTATTCTAAGTCCGTATGGAATCTTTCGCATATGGAAACGATTCTGTTTCTACTGAGAGAAAAATTATTGCAATTATCATTTAACTATAATGTGATATTTGATAAAATATTAATTTACCTCTAGTTATGTCTTATACTGTTAGTGAAATTAACATAGTGGTTAATTTGATAATGTAATAAGAAAACTAATTGTAGATCGTCTTGTGTATTAGCATTTTTATTAGCTGATCAAGGATATGACGTATGGCTTGGAAATATCAAAGGAAATTCTTATTGTAGATCACATATAAAAATATCTTCACGAGATAAGAACTTTTGGCAATTTAGGTAAAATTTTATGTTACGTATCATAACTCATAACTCATTATAAAGAAATATTTTTAATTAATTTCGACATTTCGTTACTTAAAATAATTTACTTACATTAATCTTGCTCTTTTATTTCTTATATTCTGCTTTATTTAAAAACTAGGTTTCAAC
>NW_012027296.1:937-1527 GCF_000956235.1 Wasmannia auropunctata
AATAGTAAATAGAAGAAGTAAACATATTGATGTTAAATTTAGATATATACATGAATTAGTCAAAGATAAAATTATTACTCTGAAATTTTGTCCTACAACAGAGATGATTGCTGATATATTTACTAAGCCGTTGTTAACTACAAAATTTGTAAAATTTAAAAATAAGATTATTTGTAATATGTAAACTCGATACAAACTAAGGAAAAGTGTTAAAAATAATTATGTTCGAGTTATACTTTATTACATATCGATTCGCATACGCGAACAGTTGAAATATAATGTTTTAACGTTACCATTAGAAACATTAGACTCAGCCCTTTTATCCGGTGGACATCGGTGAGCTCACCTTTGCGTTTATAATTAGGACGATTAATATAAGATTATCGATTGTAATAAACATTTAACGAGGTTGGTAAAATAATATTTTAATTGTAATAAACGTACGATATCGGATTCATTATAATAATATTTAAAGCATGTACTGACTTAAAGATTTAAACATATTTAATTGACACAATTAATATTTTTTACATTTACTGTACAGTTTTCAACTTGTTTAAACTAATAAACAATAATTAATTTAATTGCAT
>NW_012027296.1:1547-2450 GCF_000956235.1 Wasmannia auropunctata
CTCTTCCGATTATACAAAGATCGGTGTAGCTAAAGTTAATGAGTCAATGTTAGCGGAAGGATATGGAACTATGGAATTCAAGAACTGCAAATTAAAAGAAGTGATTTATATACCAGATTTGTGTAAGAATCTTCTGTCAGTCAATACTATAATCGATGGTGATGGTAAAGTATTATTCACTGAAGATGGAGTGTTTATAAGTCACAAAAATAAAACAATTCTAAATGGTGAGAGATCAAAGAACGGACTTTTTCAAGTAAAATTGAAGGTCGAGAAGAAAGAAGAAACGAATCTGACGGAAAATTCAAGAGGAAAAGCAGAACTGTGGCATAGAAAATTAAGTCACTTAGGAAATGATAATCTCAAGGAACTTCTTAAGATGAGTAAGGGAATAGATTTATCATTTAATGAAGTAAATAAAATTGAAAAGGTATGTAAAATTTGCATGCAGGTGAAACACTCGAGAACTAAGTTTAGTAATACAAGAGTAAGAGCAAAAAGACCACTGCAATTAATACACATAGACTTGTGTGGTCCTATTAGTCCAAATTCGTGAGATGGTAATAAATATTTTATTACATTTTTAGACGACTACACACATTTTACAATGGTGTATCTGTTAAAATCAAAACAAGAAGTTGCACAGAAGATAAAAAAATATACATATTTTGAAGGTGAAAGCTCGTTGGAATCTGAAAGTCGCAAAAATCAGATGCGATAATGGCAGAGAATATGTGAATAATATAATTTACGATTGGTGTAAAGAAAAAGGTATAGAAATAAATACAACTATACCACATATACCACAGTTAAATGGCAGAGCCGAACGTTTAAATAGAACGTTGATGGAAAAGGTTACAGCTTTGCTATTTGATGCAGGATTAGATCGGAAGAGCACACGTC
>NW_012027296.1:2470-3009 GCF_000956235.1 Wasmannia auropunctata
GTTAAATTTGAACTATTTTAAATTATTGAACTCCATTGTTTCATTAGTTAAAAATAACTTAACCTTAATTTAACCTTATTAATTTACCACTGCTCCTACTTAATAAATAGTTATTTTTAACTAAAACAATGGAGTTCAATAATTTAAAACAATTCAAATTTAACCTAAATTTGGGTTAAAAATAACTATTAAGTAGGAGCAGTAGCGAGTTAATAAAATTAAACACTATAGATTTAACAGTGTATATATTATTAATTTATTACTTTATTTGTAAACATTTAACATTTTTTAACATTTTAACATTTTAAAATAAATAACGGAACATAGTAAAACTATTTTTTTTAAGAAATAAAAATAAATTAATTTCTTCTTCTTCCTCTTCCTCTTTGTCCAAAATAGTGTTTGTTATAGTTGTTGCACATGTTGAACAAAAAATTAAAAAATCTTCTTGCCCTTTGGCATTGTCCGCTTTTCCTGCCTCTCGGTCTTCATCCTACGAAACAAATATTATATTAAGTACTGATCGGAAGAGCACACGT
>NW_012027296.1:3029-13826 GCF_000956235.1 Wasmannia auropunctata
TTGTTTAATACAGAAATGCAATTAATGCGACCCGGGCACGCCAAGTTTTTTCTTCATTATAATTTAGTTTATCACTTTTCCTTTTTTCAATTTTTGAATATTTTTCATAAATAAGCTTTTTTGAGGTTTTTTTAATAATGAGGTACTTGGTTAATTTTATTGATTTCACGATTTTTTGATCAACACATTTTTTTAGGTACTTGGCGTATATTCTTTCTTTTTTTAAAAAGATTTTTTATGGGATTCTGAATATTTTTGAAAATTTTTAAAAATAAGAATAGAGTTCTTAAATGCTTTGAAAATAAAGTTCACAAGTTTTATATTCATAATTATTTAAAATTGTGTCCATAGTAACATACGTAAAAAAAATAACACACATCTCACAATCAGATAGCACAGAGAATTAAAAAAAAATTCATTCGTATATTTAGTCGTATATTATTAATTCTGAGTTTATTTTCGGGTGCAAAAAGAATTCTTTTTCAGAACTTCTAGAAAAAGAAATCTTTTTACATCTGACAATTAATTCCCAATTGATATATGACTGAATTCTTTTTGAACCCTCTACGGTATGTGGGACTTTACAGCTGCTGACGCTGCTGTCTTCTATTGCTGCAATAGAACTGAACTCTCAGTGTTGTATCGTGCAACTATTTTATAAATCTTTTAATAATTTAATCACATTATTTTTTCTGCAAACCATATCAAAGAGACAACAATAATCTTTCAGTTGAGGTAATTAATTATATATTAAGGTATTCTAACCGAATATCTTGCAGACTTGCTACAGAACAATTTTGATTGTGTTAAAATAAATAATGTTGATTATGTCATGTGATCTAAAGATAAAGATACATATATTAGTGTCCCTAAATTGTACCGATACGATATAAGAACTCTTATGCTAGTTAGGTTAGATACAATTTAGGAAACTTGACAGAGATAATAAAAATATTGATATAATTTTTATAATAATTATAAATATGTATATACAATAAATGTAAAATATGCTATCATAAACTTTCTTTTAAGAAAAAATAACGATTCAATTAAAAATCGCATGGTTACATTATTAGTATCAGCTATATAAATTGATCAAAAATTTACATCAATTGTATCTGATTTTTTTTAATGTTGATAGCATGAACAAAACAAGATTTAACCTCTTCATTTTTGTCTATATTACACATTTTTTATTTACTTCATATTTTTGTTACTAAATACGTTGTTTCTATTAAGTGGAACTATAAAATATTGAAGAGGTACGCTTGATAAGACCGGTATGCATTTGGCAACTCTCCCCTACACTCGCGAATTGAAAACAGAATTTCTTGAAATTGAAACTATATACGTTGTACTAGAAGTCGTTGACACGCATGTGCAATTAGAATGAAATTGACCGTTTCAATAAAATTTTAAGATATAAGCAATTAAAAATTGCATTTTTTATACGTGTCGCCTATACAAAGTTCATAAAAATGTCGCATTTATTTTATAGGGCCTAAATTAGCAATAAGATGTTAATAAAAAACAATGCGATAAAGGGACATGAAACAAATATTGTGAAAAAAATTTATAATTTTTTATCGTTTAGTTCGAAAAATATAGAGCCTTGAAGAAAATATAATTTTCGATTTTGATTGATAAATGGAGGCGAGTGAAGGAGGCGGCCAGTCGAGCTGCGTTAGTCTGTGTCTATCTGAATTAATTTTTTTCTGCGTGTGCGTACGATCTATGAACAAGCACAACCAAATGCTTTTTTTTCACTGGCAGGAGTGGGAGTACCGAGCGCGCGATTGGACCTAACTTTTGGATGGTATTGTCCCGAGTGTACTATCTTAAGAGAGATATTTTAAGTTTTATGTCAAAATTGGTTGAAATATATTTAAGAAACATTGTCCCGGTCTTCGGTTCTCCACTTGTAAATCGATTTTCACTACTTGCGTACGCCTACACAACCCCCAAGCATTCTATACATCCATATATTTATCTCTATCTACGCTATTCACCTCAACACTTTCCACACTCCCTCAACACTCCCACTCCCACTACAAAGACTTTAATACACTCCAACACATTTCTATTATGACTAACTCTACCCGTACCTACCCACATACATCTATTCTATTTAACAATTTCGAGAGTTAGTTAATATTAGTTTATTATAACTTATCCTACCATTTATATTTGTTCATTTTTCATTCTTTATTACTACTCGATTATTAATTTCATTTTTTTCTATTTACAGCCTATTTATACCGATATATCTTTTCAGTAAGGTGACACGTTGCATCCCACCGCTGTCACCAATTGTTATGTTCGGTGCGGATCAGGACAAGTCTCGATGCCGAGCGGAAATCTATGCCTGCGACTATACCCGGGCCCTTCCGACTAGACGCTATCTCCCTGGGCAAACGGCAGAGTGAAAATTCCGCGAGACGGGCGGAAATCACTGTGTCGCGCGGACTGTCGCGGGAGATCAGGAGTACGCGCATGGGCCCGCACATAATTGTGAGCAATCTCAAGGATTGTTTCTTACTTTGTCAGCGGTACGTAAACGCGACGATGTTTACACTGCACTCCCTGCAATCGGATACTCTTCTGATCTGCACAGGGCGCAACGACGGAGTTGCGGTCTCGTTACATAATAAAGTAAAGCCTTAAACGCAATGAAAAGGAACAGGGAATAGGGAACAAAGAATAAGAATTTCAACCTATCAGAAATCATGTATTCCATAGTGTACGGTTTCTGATAGGTTGAAATTCTTATTTTCTGTTCCCTGTTTCCTATTACTTTTATTGTGTTTAAGGGTTAATGCCTGACTTTAAATCGAAAACTTTGCTGTTCACTCGCGGGAAAATCAAAATAACAGGCGGAGCGCAATTTGAAAGGATACTCTTAACACAAATAATCGTACTCTACGACACAAGTCGTGGAAGTTATCCTGCACAAATATGCGATGGCGGCGTGGAAGTAGAATCGCGAGGTGGGGGGGGGGGTTAACTTATACATGCTATTCGAATATCATTTTTTACTTGCAATTTTATTCGGTTCGCCGTTCTTTTATTGGTTGGACGCGAAAATTCGGTAGGCTCTTGATGAATCGAATTTAAGGTAACTGACGCTGAAGTTCCGTTACTGAGTTCGATCTTGGCGCGGGCTGCAGAGGCTGCGCGCGGAGGTGGACTGGGCGCGGCGACCGACGGATTTCGAAAACGCGTGAGTCGAAGGGTCCCTCCCGTGTAATAGGCTTTCAGCATTCGGCGCAGTTGTTTCTATCTGTCTGAATGTCGTGACGGTATTATCACTCCCTCCGAGCAATCCCCATTTCTCTTTGCCACCAAACTTATACAGCACAGAAACTCGCAATTTCATTGCAGAAACGTAGCAATATATTGTAGATTGCACTATAATAATATATATATATATATAGTAATATATATATAGTAATAATGGATATAGCAATAATGAAAGCTATTGAAGGTAATAGAATAATAATAATAATGGAAAATCTAGGGGTTATTATTACTTTTAAAGTCGATTTCAAAGTCAAACTAAATGTCAGACAAATCAAATGAAATGAATAATTTATTAATAATGACCCCTAGATTTTCCATGAATAAATTATTTATTTCAATTATTCATTTCATTTGGTTTGTCTGACATTTAGTTTGACTTTGAAATTGACTTTAAAAGTAATAATGACTCCTAGATTTTCCATTATTATTACTTCTATTACCTTTAATAGCTTCCATTATTACTATATCATTTGGTTTGTCTGACATTTAGTTTGACTTTAGTCTGACATTTAGTTTGACTTTGAAATCGACTTTAAAAGTAATAATGACCCCCAGATTTTCTATTATTATTATTTCTGTTGAGCCGTATAGTATCGAGTTTAGTAAGCGCGGAATATATAAACTCGTGCAACTTTTAAGCATTCAAAAAGTAAGGTTTATTTGACGTTTACAACAAGCCATAACAGTTCGGAGACAGCCAAACAGTCAATGCGCGAAATCAAGGAACAAACAAGCGCGCTTTCGATAACTACAAAAGCGCGGTATCTAAATAATTTCAATTACCTTCAATGGCTTTACTTCCATTATTACTATAGCCGCTATTATTGCAGTGCAAGCTGCAATATATTGCTACGTTTCTGTGCTGTATACCCTGTTGAAAAAAACCAGGTGGCTTTCCATGGGAACCCATGGGAATCCATATAAGATATCAAAAATCATATATGGAAATCCATATAATGTATGGGAATCCATGTGGAAATCCACATGGTGTATGGAAATCCATATGGAAATCTACATGGTGTATGAAAATCCATTTGGGAATCCAGATGGTGCATGAAAATCTATGTGGGAATCCACATGGTGTATAAACTCTATATGGAAATCCACATGGTGTATGAAAATCCATCTGGGAATTCAAATGGTGTATAAAAATCTATATGGAAATCCACATGGTGTATAAAAATCTATCTGGGAATCCAGATGATATATGAAAATCCATCTGAGAATCCAGATGGTGTATAAAACTCCATATGAAAATCTATATAATAGATATATTTATGTGGTATAATATTATATTATAAATACTATATAATTTATATAATCATTTATGTAGTATATTATATTCCGAGTAGTCCAGACTTAAATCGAACACCTTGAATATATTTGTGTCTAATTATAACTGAGATTTTAAATAGTATTCTACTTCAAATTTATATGGTTTTATTAGATTCGGTATATCTATATATATAAAATCCAATATAGAATTCTACATATGAATTTATACATAAATACAGTAATAATTAAAAATTAAGATTGTAAGCAAAATTGTACGCAATAGCGATTAATAATCGATTATTTATCATCCAGAATAATTGATTTTTCAAGAATCTGGAAAAAATCACACATCACTACTCCTGTATCAGGGAAATGGCTCCATCATAGACTAGCATCTAGCTAGAATCGCGTGAACCATTGATTGACAATTGACACCGTAATTAACGACCATTTCACTTCGTGCGCTGAGTGCGGGAGGCAGCTCTTTATTGGCCGCCAAGCCTCCGATTGTCCGCTCTGTTCGGAAAGTTTGCTCGCCTTCATCATCTTTTTCGAAAGACACGGAGGAGATGCCAAAAGGAGTGCTGATTTCCGTCGATGAGGATCGTAGTCCGCACGACCTTGTCATCTTGCTTAAGTTGGCCGCGTTTTCCTGCTCCGTCCATGCCGCCCAACCGAGCATCGAGTGGCAAACGAGAAGGAGAACGTAATACGTCTCGCTACTCCAGCTGAACTAGCAAGTTTGAGTCCAAAAATAATATAAGGTAACTCCGGTATACAATGTCTCACTTATTAAAAATTTAATTTATCGGGTATTATTAATTATGTTTAGGGTACTTTAGACTGTCTACTATTATAAAAAAGAATACAAAATATTTATTTCTTATATTTAAAAAAATTTATTTAGACTCTTACATTTTTGCCGTATAAAAAAAGCGGGGGGTGAGTTATACGACTACTCACGAGTGGGATAAACAATTAAAAAAATATATAAATAATCTAAATAATAATAGTAAATAACACGTAAATTGACTACGTAATTTGCATTTACTTATTAATAAATAAATAAAAAACGTATTATCATAGATTATGAATAAGTCATGCATAAGTATATGCATACATGAATGTTATGAATGTTATGATTAATGTATTGAAAAGGGCGTATTATCACGTATTATTATTTACTTTTATATTTATAAATAAATAATAGAACTACGGCATAAATCCCACAAGCTAAAAATGCCGTATATCCTTAACAGATGGGATATACGAGACAATAAATTAAACAAAGAATACAAGAGCTAAGCACTTGTATTTTGCTATACTCTATTCTTTATTAATCCTTTACACTTATATACCACGAAATAACCACGAAGCCTTTTACATTTCCTACAATAATCATCTTATGTAGATTATAACTTATAATTGCGCTACTTATTACAGTGATAAATCGATTTAACTTACAATAATTTTATAACTCACTTCTTCTATTTTTTCTGACTTCCGCGGTGTAAATCCTCGCGCGGCGTATATACCGACGAGTTATCCTAATAAAGAAATATAAATGCATTTTCTAATGGACTCTAAAGCGCCAATTTGGATAAATCAAATTAAATTGCATTTTTCAATTAATTTCTTTCGACCGATAGAGAGCCTCCTATTTGTCCTGTTTATAGCGACGACGAGGATGACAACGTGGACGACGGCAACGACGACGATGAATATGGCCACTACGACGATAGTAACGAAGATAAAGATCATTACCATGCTGATAAAGAAAACCATGGTGATGGTGAAAAAAATGAGAACGATAGCGGTAATAATGAAAAAAAGGAAAACAATAGTGGTAATAAAGAAGAACATAAAAATGATAATAGTGTTGAAGAAGAAGAGAAAAACGACAGTGACGTAGTGACGAGGAAGAAGAAGAAAATAACGGTGATGACAATGAAGAAGATGTAAACAATGGTGGTGATGTAAACGATAGTGGTGATGACAATAACAACGACAGCAACGGCGGGCGGTTACGGTTACGAAACCATAAGTAACGATCGAATTTATATACTGTTACGCCCGGGGCGGTGAGTATCGCGTTCACGCACTCGCTCGCGTAACGTTCGCGCTTCCGCACTCGCGCTCGCGCACGCGCACCGGAAGATCGCGGGGAAATGAAAGGAACACCAAATTAAGAACGCAAAGAACACCCTCTTTATTATAACTTAGAACAGAAAACGTGGCGAATAGACAGAGCAGAGCAAGACACGTCCGAACGGTACGACGGCTTCTCAAATCTAATATGTCCATTTGACAGACGCGTCAGCAACTGCAGCAGTCGCATTATCATCATCATCGTCATTCATCGCCGCCACCCCCGCCGCCGCTGTCACCACCGCCGTCGCCACAGCCGCCTTCACCGTCACTTCTTCGTCTTCCCTCTCCGCGCCGAGTCCAATGGAAAATCAGGTTTGGGTAAGTTAATATTTTTTTTAAATAAAATTTGTTATAATTTTTAATGAGAGTACTTTTTTATGAGAGTACTTTTAATAAAAAGATATTTACAAAATAAATAATTTTTTTCTTATAAATATATACATTTTTTTAACTCTGCCTGCAAAGCTACTGGAGGATTCAGTGGACGGTCCTAAGCCCGGATAAAAGAGGACGGTTCGTGAGTGAGATTAGCGGCCTGTCCGCGGTAAAAATACAGCACCGCTCATAGCACTGACCGAGAATGTCCGACGCCTCGGACAGACGACTGAAAATAATTACGGCAACCCGACGAGAATAAAGAAAAAGCGAGCTCTCGGAGACAAAAAGGAAGGGACGGAGATGCAGCGTAAGATATAATGATTACTTACTTACTTCATCCTATCTAAAAAAAGGCATGTTAAGTCGAACTCGAAATATATCGTTGTTCTCGAAATTATTGTTGACTCTTCCGCGGCGCTTATCTTTCGCTGCGCTAACTTCGTGAACGGCTATCATTGCATTGACTTTTGACAATTATACTGAGGTTATTGTCGTGTTGAAGTTATCATCATCATCAAAAAGTAAAACTGTAAAAAGCAAATAGCGTTTGTAGTTTCTGGTGGCTTTTTGCTGATTGATTACTGATTTATTTCTTATATATTATATTTCATGGGGAAACAAAGACTTCGCCAAGATTATCAAAGTCGTCCCAGATTTAGGTGTTAATAATGATAGTTTAATATTTGCCGATAAAAATTTCTCTTTTTCTTTTGAATTTCGCTTGAATGTCAGATAAGTTTTATTACACATTCTATTTTTAGGTCTGTATTCAGTACGTGGTTATAAAAATGTTAGCATGCTACTTAAATATTCTTAATAGCGTGATAACATTTTTGTAAGCAATCTGTATATTGACTTTAATACTTTATTAATATTTTTAAAAACTCGATACTTTCTGTTGCATTTTATTTTCAGCTAACAGTTATCGATTTGATATTACACTGTGATTATTAACCCCTTACAATCTGAGACGATTGGAATAGATAATCTTGGCGATGACAGGTCCTTGTCAAAGAAATCGGCGATAATCAGTGTGCGAAAAAAGTCGCCAGACTACACACGCGCACCGATGATTATCACAACACTAAATAAATAATGACACCAAATAAATAACTTTAGTACGTACAATAATCTCAGTACAAAATCTCCGCAATGATCTCCGCAATGACAGCCGTTCACAAAGAAAGCGCAGCAAGAAAACCAATCTCGCGCGCTATACTTCTTACTATAATTTACAATAACATCAACCTCAATACACACAACTGTCAAAATGCAATGACACAGCCTCTTACACGAAGTAAGCGCAGCGAGACAACCAATCAGCATCGCGGAAAAGCCACAATAAATAATTTCGAGAAATGCGAGTTATCGACTTTACATGCACCTTTTTAGATAAGAAAAAAGAAGAAATTGAATTTATTTCAACAAAATTTGTACTAATTAATACATGTTACCTGAGTTACGATCAGAAAACAGTGCATCATTAATAAAAGACACGGAATTAACACTTTTAGTAATTTCTGCTGATATGGCCAGTGTTAAAAATAATTATGTTCGAGTTATACTTTATTACATATCGATTCGCATACGCGAACAGTTGAAATATAATGTTTTAACGTTACCATTAGAAAAGAAACATTAGACTCAGCCTTTTTATCCGGCGGACATCGGTGAGCTCACCTTTGCGTTTATAATTAGGACGATTAATATAAGATTACCGATTGTAATAAACATTTAACGAGGTTGGTAAAATAATATTTTAATTATAATAAACGTGTGATATCGGATTTATTATAATAATATTTAAAGCATGTACTGACTTAAAGATTTAAACATATTTAATTGATACAATTAATATTTTTTACATTTACTGTATAGTTTTCAACTTGTTTAAACTAATAAACAATAATTAATTTAATTGCATTTAAATTAATCAAATATTTGATAGATTTTAACAGGTTATGGGCCCAGTACACGCGAAATATTAAAAATAATAAAATAAAATAAAATAAAATTACGAATAAAAGATACATTTAAGAGCTGAAGCATAAAACTGATAAAATTAATAAGAAAAATAAAGCTGGAGAAAATATATTTGAATAAAGAATTGTGAAAATATATTCGAAAATCTGATGTCGTACGTGCCGGAAAAACGGGCATATTATATATAAGAGTAAAGCATTATTTTTAAATGATAGATTTATTAATTGATTGTTTAGACTTAATATCTCATTTATTACTATTTTTTCTTAAAAATATAAAAGGAAATTAAAAATTAAAGTAAAATTATAAAATTTAGTATACTAAAATTATTAATTAAAAATAAAAAATTTGAAATAATATTTTATATTATAATACAATATAATACAATTGTAATAATTAAAAAAAAAACAGAAAATTGTAATAATTAAAAGGATCTATAATTTAAAGAAAGCAATTTTTTTTCAGGTTAAAATAAAATAAAATAAAATTAAAATAGATATATAATAATAGAATAAAATTATAAAATATGTCCTTTTGATTAGTGGGTTCTTTAAAAGAGTAAGTTAATTTTTTTTTTATTAAGAAGATATTTATTAAGAATTTAATTGCAATTTTTGTGGATTTAATTATTAAAAGTAATAGATATAAAAAAATATAAAAATGTCTAACAATAAGACTTTAAATGACGATGCGTCAAACATCGATAAATTAACAACTGTAAAGGATTATCCTATTTGGAAGTTTCAAATGGAACTATTATTTCGTGTAAATAATTTATATGAGATAGTGATTTTAGATGAACCAGTAGAAGAACAAACAGAAAAATGGAAAAAGGAAGATGCAACAGCTCAGAAAACAATAGCTATAACAACAATTGATAAAAGGCCGCTTTTGCATATTCTGAAT
The DNA here is from genome assembly GCF_000956235.1 of Wasmannia auropunctata. Lineage (NCBI taxonomy): Eukaryota > Metazoa > Arthropoda > Insecta > Hymenoptera > Formicidae > Wasmannia > Wasmannia auropunctata. The sequence goes on from NW_012027296.1 coordinate 13,023, forward strand.
TGTAAAACAGCATTTGAGACGTGGACTAAAATTAAAATTATTTTTGAGCGAGATAACGAACAGCAGAAATGCAATCTATTGCAAAATTTTTACAGCTTGTCTTATGATAAAGGTTCTGATATTGCAACATATATTAGTAAATTAAAGAATCTTGCAAACAGGTTGAACACTTTGAATATTGATATGAATGACAGCATGATTATTTCTAAAATTCTCGCAACTTTGCCCGAGGAATACAGTCATTTTGCGAGTGCATGGGAATCTACGGATAAAAATAACAAGACGCTAGTGAATATGACTACCAGATTGATAGCTGAAGAAATGAGAATAAAAGCGAGACAACCTGTAGAAATAGGTGTTGCATTCAAAACTGCAGGTAAGAAATGCTATAAATGTAATAAAATTGGACACATTTCTAAAGATTGCAGATTTAAAACAACTGCTGCTAAGCAAATTCGGTGTTTTCGATGTAATAAGCTAGGTCATGTAGAAAAATTCTGTAAAGAAAAGACACTATTTAAAAATAGTGAGACTCAAGCCAAAAATAATGAAGGATGTAGTATTTGCAAGAAGACAAATCATATTAATAAAAATTGTTTCTTTAGAAAAGAGAAAAATAAGAAGAAAGAAAGTGAAGAAAAGGTATCTTATTTTTCAACTAAAACTGAAGATGGAGAAGTTTGGATCGTTGATTCAAGGTCTACAGCAAATTTAACGAATAAACGTGATGATATTATAAATTATAAAAAGTTAAATACAAAGATCGGTGTAGCTAAAGTTAATGAGTCAATGTTAGCGGAAGGA
>NW_012027296.1:13846-15286 GCF_000956235.1 Wasmannia auropunctata
TGACTTAAAGATTTAAACATATTTAATTGACACAATTAATATTTTTTACATTTACTGTACAGTTTTCAACTTGTTTAAACTAATAAACAATAATTAATTTAATTGCATTTAAATTAATCAAATATTTGATAGATTTTAACAGCCAGCAACCGATTCGCAACAATATATATTCGCGTACAATATGAATCCAGAGATGGAAAAATTTATTAACAGTATTTTTCCATGTCGGAATTCATATTGTACGCGAGTTACTGCGCAACTGCCGAAGCAGAACGGTCTAGCAGATCGTATAAAGGTATATAACCCAATCATTCAAGGTCGATTTAGGGTAAACCCGGTATATACGCCGCGCAAGGATTTACGCCGCAGAAAAAATAGAAGAAATGAAACTAACTTTCTTGCAACCACTGTTACATGTCTTTACGTTATATTAGTATTGTGTTGTGATTTCAGTTTTTTACTGTTAATATTTATAAAATTATTGTAAGTTAAATCGATTTATCACTGTAATAAGTAGCGCAATTATAAGTTATAATCTACATAAGATGATTATTGTAGGAAATGTAAAAGGCTTCGTGGTTATTTCGTGGTATATAAGTATAAAGGATTAATAAAGAATAGAGTATAGCAAAATACAAGTGCTTAGCTCTTGTATTCTTTGTTTAGTTTATTGTCTCGTATATCCTGTCTGTTTGGAATATACAGTATTTTTAGCATGTTTTATGCCGTAGCACAGACGCTCTATTATTTATTTATAAATATAAAAGTAAATAATAATACGTGATAATACGCCCTTTACAATACATTAATCATAACATTCATGTATGTATATACTTAGATATGTACTTATTCATAATCTGTAATAATAATTCTTTATTTATTTTTTAATGAGTAAATGCAAATTACGTTGTCAATTCACGTGTTATTCATTATTATTATTTAGATTATTTGTGTATTTTCCAAGTCATTTATCCCACTCATGAGTAGTCGTATAATCTACTCCTATTTTTATAAGACAAAAATGCAAGGATTTATAGAAATTTCTTTTTTGATATAAAAGATAAATAATTTAGATTCCTAATATTTTTTTTATAATAGTAAACAGTACAAAGTTTTTACTGGCACAGTTCATTTAACTTAAACTTAATCGATAATATCTGATAAATTAAATTTTTAATAGGTGCGGCGTATACATATACATATTATATATGTGTATACGAAATATATCGTATTTTTATATTTATAAGCAAGCAGGAAAATAAAGATATCAATATATTATTTGCATCTATATATTTTACAATCTATTGTAATATTTAAATCTATTGTAATGTTTAAATCTATTGTAATTTTACAAATCCTTAATAAGAGTAGATTTTGAACATTTAGATACTGAGTTCTTTAATGTGACACGATATGAGATCGGAAGAGCACACGTCTGAC
>NW_012027296.1:15306-16068 GCF_000956235.1 Wasmannia auropunctata
AGCTTTGCTATTTGATGCAGGATTGAATAAAGAAATGTGGGGTGAAGCCCTATATACTGCCACGTTTTTACTTAACAGATCTCCGACAGAAGTTCTCAAAGTTACACCATATGAAATGTGGGAAAAAAGAAAACCTGATTTGAATAATTTGTAAGTTTTTGGTTGTGTTGCATTTGCTAAGATTCTGGAACCTTTAAAAAAACTGGACAGAAGAAGTAAAAGTTATGTTTCATAGGATATGCACCTTCAGGTTATAGACTTGGGATGAAGAGAAAAGAAAAATAATTTTAGCAAGAGATGTTAAATTCAAAATTTTTGAAGATAAAAATAATAAAGAAAAGAAAAAGAATAAAAAAATAATTTATTCAATGATGAAAATGAAGTTTCAGAAGATGAATTAGTACATTTAAATCAAAATGAAAATGAAGAAGATGATGAAAATGAATTTCAAGATGCCGCAAATGAAGAGGAAATTCAAGATAATGAAGAATGGATATATTGAAAGTAAAGAAATGGAAGTTAGAAGAACAGAAAGAAAAAGAAAAACTCCAGAAAGATTTAAAAATTATGTGTATCTAATTTATAAAGAACCAATTACAGGAATTAATAAAGAAAAATGAACACATGCAATTAATGAAGAAAAGGAATCGTTGAAGGAAAATTGTGTCTGGGAAGTAATGGATAAAAAACAGATAAAAACGGGAAAACCGCTTCATAGTAAATGGATATTTAGAATCAAACAGAATGGAAAGTACAAAGCAA
>NW_012027296.1:16088-23216 GCF_000956235.1 Wasmannia auropunctata
ATAATTCACTCAGGTGTTTTTCTCTTTTTCTCTCTTTCTCTGAAGCACATTACGGAAATATTGCCATTTAATATTTGCAAAAAACAAACTTGATATTTACAAAGTGTTCCGAGAATTAATTTAAAAACTTCAAGTTAGATGTGCCACGTCTTCCCGTTATCCGATCGAGCTTAGCTTTTACACAATTTTTTATTCACCAAATGGAACAACTTTAGGGGGCATCGTGAAAAAAATTCAGAAGTCAAAAATAAGGTCCACCCTACTGTCCACGTTTTACCATTAAGTACCGGGCACCCTGTATACATATCGATAATCGAGTACGGACGCATATTTACACGCAGAACGCACGCTCGCCTGCATCTTTTCCAAGAAGCCTTCGATTAATCTCCTAACAAGAAAATAGCAATGTAAGTGAATTTACATTATCATTCAATCCTTAATTCCCTTTTCTCCTCCATTTTGATAACATTCTGTCGGGTGACAAAGGGCTAATGGGGATTGCTCGTAGGGATGATACGGGGGATGCTCGTAGGGATGATACGGTCACGACATTCAAGTAGGTAGATGCAACTGCGCCGAATGCTGAAGGCCTATTACAAGGGGGAGACCTTCGACCAGTTTTCGAAACCCGCCGGCCAGTCGCCGCGCCTGCTCCACCTTCACCTCGCCTCTGCAGCCCGCGCCAAGATTGAACCTGGTGAGTGCCTCATGCGTGTTACTATGTGTCAGAATTTTTTATTATTTTCGAACTGTGAATAATTTCTAGGCTTTATCTTTAAGATCATTCGGCCTTCTAACCGAACAGGATTGACAATTTGGATAATGCGTTGACCTTGACACGTGTGTGGAGAAGGAGGAAACCCTGTTGAATTTTGCATCACTGAAGATGGCTCGAAACGGAGCCGAAACGTCTGCTATTGTGCTTAAGTAACTATTAAAAATTAAACATTTTACGCGCACTAAGTACCGCGCTCAACTCTTATTAGCCTTTTCCCCAATTCTTGTTTTTTAAAGTGCGAGTGTCCGTTAGTTCACTATTTTTATTTAAAAGTTTTTTATTTGCAACAATAACTTTTTTATAATACATAATTTCTATTCTCTATATTTATGCAAACCAAAAAATACAGTAAAATCGAACACTGCAATTTCATACGGATTACAATAATAGTAATGTTAATTCTATAAGGTATTTTAAGTGCTTTAGCATCTCGTGGATGCTAAATAAAATGTATGATTTAATTAATGGACTTCTCAAAATTTCGAATAAAAGCAATGACAATAGCTCATTCTCCTCGGTATTATCGTGTTTCTTAATCTTAAACCAAGCTCGAAGGCAGAATTTTAATGTGTAGAGTGGAGGTAAATGCGAATCGAAAATATTCGTAATCATATTCACAAATATATACATTCAAATCGCATAAAAAGTATTTTTTCAACTTTCTATGAATATAAAAAAAGTAGTATTTATACTCGTATTTATATTCATTATTTACTTCTTCATTTATTTATTCATTTATTCGAATATTGGATGTATTCATCGGACACACTAGATTCTCCAGCTTAAAAAAGTGAAGGGGAGTTACGTAATTTGTCCATGCTTTTTACCATAAAAAAGAAAAGGAAAATAAAACCATTGCCATCTTATAAAAAATAAATAAATAAAATTTGAGCAATAAAACTATAATTTGTTATAAAAAAATATTTTTTTTATAATAAAAATAAATATTTATGTGGAAAAATTTGAACAAAATTATTTGATAAAAATGATTTTAATGTTATTTAGATAGTAATAATTCTCATAAAAAAATTTGTTGTTTAGTAGTTGATAATACTTAGAGAGCCGAAATTGATAAACAAAAGTGCAGAAATGTCACAAAAAAGATATAAAGGTCGATTTATTATCGATAAATAATTAAAATAAAAAATACATCTTTGTACTTTTGATAAAAACAAAAAAGAGAAAGTGTCGAAAAATATGATACTCTAAACTTATTTCCCGTAAAAAAAAAATATCAATTAATTAATCTTGAGATTATAAGTCATGCCATATAAATTGACGTTGCCTCGATTTAACAAATATAATATCATTATCTAAATATAATAGATTTTAATAATTCATAAACATTTTACACACTCTTATACGAAAATAATACGGTCAGAATTCATCCTCTTAATTAAAAAATGTTTTTTAAACTTTATTCTTTCATATGGATATAACCTTTTAATTTTCATATATTTTGTTAACAAATAAATTATTTTAAACTCTTTTTCTCAAAAGGATTTAAGTTATTTTAGAGAATTATTTAAAGAAAACTGTACGGTTAAAAAATTAAATGCCTATACGGAAAAAAACGATTTTATTGAAGTCTAAAAATTTTGCTAAATACAGATCTGAAAATATTTTTTTGTTAAATCATCAAAATAATTTGTTAGAATATTAAAACTGATAAGCATTGCTATAAAACGTTTTATTATTCTAGCAGTTATTTTGACTTTCGCACAAAATTATTTTGATTATTGAACAAAAATTATTTTCAGATCTGGATTCAGTAAAATTATTCTTTCCGTATAAATATTAATTATAAACTTATTCTCGAAATTTGATTAAGTTTTTATATTATATGAAAAAACTGGAGAACCTTCTTAAGCGCTCTTTCAATTATTTATGCCACGAAGACGTGCTACTTAAACTTTGCCACGCATACGTTGCGATCGTATAATGCTCATAAAAAATACACTTAAACATATAAATGTGTTTTTGAAATGTGCATTTCTGTATACCACTCGATTTTTAGAATCGATTTATAAAATTGTACATATAGAAAACCGATTCCAGCAGTGCTTGCCAAGTCTCCGAACTGTTCAGTACATCTTCACTAACTTGAAACACTTGGAAGGAAAATAATATTGTAAAGGAAAGGAAGGATTATTTAATAAGGTATTCAATTCGTTAATACTTATAAATTATATTCAATTTAGGCATGTTATAATCTACATAAATCATATGTATAGATATTAAACGTTATCTTTATATTGGTGAATAAATAAGGAATGTTCCAATAATGAACATGCAATGTATATACATATAACAATTAGCTGTTATAATTTTCTATCTACCTTAGTTACATAATATTTATCATCAGATTTATGCGTACAAATCATATTGCAAAATAACACGATTAGAATAAATACAAAAGAGGATTTGTATAACATAATTCAATTAACAAATTAATCTAGAATCTTAATTTGATAAATTATACTATTAATTATTCTAAGATATTTATGGGAAGAGACAAGTGTCTGGGCAAAATTCGTTTAGTCGAAATAAGATATTTGGGGACTTCAAATTTTCATTTTTATAAAATTTGACTTATTCTCAATTTTGCCCAGACACTTATCTTACTTGACGTTTCCTCTCTCTCTCTCTCTCTCTCTCGATTAGATAATAACTAAAATATTTGATTATATACGTAGTTTAAGTTTATTAACAATAGTCAGGATAAGAGGCCAAAGACGAGTGAAATACAGGTGTCAGTTCATATTCAGTAACTACTATGTGATTTTTACATGCTCTAGCTTTAACGAACTGCCGACTGCGAGCCGTTACTATCGTTCAACGCAGCTTTGATTGAAACAAAATGATTTATTAGATGCAAGTGAGCATCACTACTCATTAAATTGTTTAACAGCGTGGTGATAAGGTTCTGTTCCAATCAAAGCTGCGTTGAATCCGATAGTAACGGCTCGCAGTTCGTTGAAACTAGAGTATGGAAAAATCACACAGTTACATATATTGAATATAACTGACACCTGTATTTCGCTTTTTGGCCTCTTATCCTTATTATTGTTTACAATAACAAGTTAATTCTGCTTTACATGATTAATTTCTGATTAGTTGTTCAAAAAATAATTTGTTATCAAACTATCTATTAAAAAATATCATTTTTTCACTAATAACTAATCAGTTTTACAAATTTATTTTCTTAATCATTGAACTATCTACAATAAATTTAAAATAATAAAAGCTGACTTTTTTGTAAACGACTTTCCCTAGATATTTTTCTACTCACAACCAGATACAATAAAATAATTTTATTTTACAATTTAAGCAAAATTTCAATGTCAACAATAAAAAGTATCACATTAGAAGAAAAAATGAAGAAGAATCCTCAATTGAAGTTATTTATACAATCACTGAGAGAATGGTGCAAGAAACAACCGCATTTGCCAAAAATTGAGGATTCCTTTCTTGCTTTGATTCTTCATAAGAATGATTATCAAATGGAACCAACGAAAAACACAATTGAGAATTATTACACGATCAGGACGCACTTACCAGAATTTTTTGGTAATCGAGATCCGCTCAGGGAAAAGACTTGGCTACAACAAGACTTCAAAATCACGTAAGAACTTTATAAATATTAGTGAGCAAATAGTAATAGTATAACTTGTTAATAGAGTACGGTCGGGTATTATAGTATTACAGGTAATATGAGCATCCTTTATATTTTTGCGACAGTTGGTATTAATATAGTGCAATCTGCTGTGTAAAAGATTTGTTTTCAAACCATTCCAGTGTGCTACGGGGTTTGCACTTATTTTGGAAATTTATCAAATTAAATAAGAATGCATTTTATTTTCTTACGTTTTTCTCTTTATTTCATAAGATTCACAACTTATACTGAGATAACATATTTTGTTCTGCATTATCATAAAGTAAACAATATTTAGTCGTCCTAATCTCACAAATTCTTAAGACCATTATTAATTTGTTAGATATGAGGCTTTTTCAAACAGTATGTGTATGGTCGTCTATTATGCTCATATTACTCTTACAGTAGTCTACTATAAACACCGTCAACTTTTGCGAACTGGAAGATAAGTCTTTTGTTATTTTATTTATTATTTTAAATTAACAATATAGAACTTTGAAAAAAACTTTTCAACATCTGGTTGATTTTGGATACGCGTATGTCCGTTGTAAGCAATGGATCTATGCAGAATATGTAGGAATTAACAAAAAAGTAAAGATTTGAAATTATTATTAATACATTATTTTGTGACAAGAGAATAATTACATTTTAAACATTTTTTTTGTTAGAATGTTTTAATATTGTTAAAGTAAAAAGTTTTTATTGAAATATTAAACGTTTATTCTAAAATGTTTAAATATTATGTTTTCTTTTTCTTCTAAGGTCTACATTTAATCGTTTTCTGATAAATAAGATAATTATATTTTAAATGTTTATTTTATTTAGAATATTTCAATACTATTCAGGTAAAAAATATTTTAGTCTAATTGATATGTTAAATGTTTATTCTAATAAAATATTTTTAATATTATTTTTTATTTCTACATAATTTAAAAGAAATTTCTGTGTTCATATCATCCTCAGATGCCCATATTATTCTACCCAGAGAATAATATGAAAACTGTTTGTGTAATAAGAATATCCTCCACCATTTAATTATTTGCATTAATATAATCAATTCTAATAACAAAATATATAGAACAACAACAGACCTATCAAATAGTAAAAGCAAGATTTTCTTGTTGTTCAATATGCAAGAAATATCAAAATATTTTCTTAAGGTGCTGCAATATGTCAATTTTACCCTATATGTAAAATGTTAGTTTACAATATTCAAAATATTTCAAGTATATACATTTTGAGATCTATGCAAAAAAAAATAAATCCTGTAAAATGTATATTAAAATTTAATTATAGATTTTTAAAAGTATAACAAGATATTTTTGCTAACATTTTGATAAATTTTGATATATACTGATATATTAATACATTAATTTGATTAAAAATAGGACTGCTTTTCCTCTGAAAGCAACAACAAAGGATGGCTATAAAATATCATATGGATCAATACTAGACCCCGATTCTTCTCTCTATGACTTTAATAACGCTCTCAGGAAGGCCTTGATGTCAATTGACGTAAATATTTTGATAGATGGTATTACGGATGGTTATGTCATGATTTTCGACATTAGCAAATTATCCTTTGGTCATGTTACACGAATGAGTCCATTGGCATTAAAAAAATTTTTATATTATTTCCAAGAGGCAGCACCATTTCGTCTAAAGGAAATCCATGTCTTAAATGCGCCATCCGCCATAGAATTCTTAATGAACACAATAAAACCTTTTATGAAGAAAGAACTGATAGACATGGTAAATATTACAAATTTAATTAATTATAAACTTCAATTGTAATTATTTAACAATACGCGCGTTTTTGAGTAATGCAGTTATATTTGCAAAGGACGCTATGTAACGTAGCAAGTATATAATTTTAATATCACAAATAACTATTATATTTTTAACTGTATTTTTTAAAATTTAAGCAAATCTAGATTTTAACCAAATATAATTACCCGTAACACCAAAAATTTAATTTAAAACGTATTTACTCAATGCAACTGTTCTGCTTATAAGCAGTACACAAACAAGTTTTTCTGAATTTATTCAACTCTTCTAGGTACATTTTCATTCATCGTTAAAGAGCCTTTCCGAATATATCCCAGTGGATGCGTTGCCAAACGAAACGGGCGGAAAAGCGGGTTCTGTACATGAATTCAATAAAATTGAAATGAAGAAAATCGAGGATTATCGTGAATGGTTTCTGCTGGACAATACCAGATGTGTTAACGAAGCATTAAGAATTGGCAAGAGCAAATCAGCGAGTGATTTGTTTGGTATAGAGGGCAGTTTTAGAAAACTCGATATAGATTAAAAAAGATTTACAGCGCGCTAACTTCATACGATTTATAGCTAACTCTATTCTTGTGAATCTCTTTTAATATAATTTTGAGCTTTGTATTTTGTATTGTTTTATTATGTAATTATTGTGTCGTACATTTATCAAAGTTAAAACAATTTTTTACGCAAGCATTTCATAATGTTTCAATTTATTAGTAATTTTAATATTATATACACGGAGAAAAATAATTTGCTAGCATAGAAGATTTTATGCTGTTGTAGCAAATTTTGACAGTTAATATATGGCTAGCAAAGAGACTTGTTATTTTTTATTACTGATATTGTAATGCACGACTTTTTAAAATAAAAATTTGTATTTTTTCCCAAGCATTATTACTGTCTCTTATACACATCT
>NW_012027296.1:23236-26557 GCF_000956235.1 Wasmannia auropunctata
TGTGCTCTTCCGATCTTCGAAGTTGTATTAATTTTCTAAATTTTGGAAGGATTTATTACGATATTAATGCTATTCCTTAATTCAATGATGATTGATATTTATAAATTTCCATGGCTTCTTTAAAAATAAGAACGTTTTTATCATTTTATATTATATTTATTTCGACTGTCAGTAATAAAGACAAATATTTTATTACCGATTAGTGACATATTCATTAATTACAAAAATATGTATTTTGTGACGTTTTCAGTTTATTCACAATATTCCTTAATATATACTTAACTTTGAGTGTTTACTTTTCATTTCTTTTTAGCTTAATAATAGCTAGAATTAATCGATGGAAGGATCGTCGATATAGTCATTGCCTCGTAAGATATCAGTAAGCAATGGCTCGATTTGTCATCATTAGCAGCATGCTTATAATTATAATATTTTAGCGTTTACAAAAGCGTTTAATTTTATTAAAAATTTGTTGTAATAAATTAATATGTACAATTTTAAATACTAACACATTTTTTCGACTAAATATTGCTTTATATTAATTGATTTCTTGAGAAAAAGACACACGATTGTCACAAATTAGGACAATGTCATTAATTGGGACATTTACCTTAATACTATATACAGTATAGACATATTTTATATATATATCTATACACACATATATATATATATATATATATATATATATATATATTAATTTTATGTGTCTGTGAAGTTAGCACATTTTAATTTTAAAAAAATAATAATATATAAAAAAAAGTTCCAGTATCATTTTCCATAATTCTACCGTTCCTGATAAATGTTAAAGAATGTTCTGCATTTTTAAAAAAATTAAAAAATATTTTTACTTTTAAAAATAAGTTATAAAAATAAAGAATTGTAAGTAGCATTCAGGTTTATGCAATATCTGAAGATTGCAAGATGCCACGAATATCATAAACTCTCATCCCACAACCACCAAGGTACTGATGCTGGTATAATAAAAGAGCAAGGCAACATCATATACAGATACCACCTGAGGAAGGAGATGCGAATGTAAAATAACATTGGTGTAGGATCAATTGAATCAATTTTATGTCCATCTATCCCAACGGTCTACACTGTATCAAATAGGTCATATTTAATTTTTTTTTTTCCGAAACGGCTGCGGTGAAAAAATCGAGATTTGCGTGATTAATTAGCGACTAAACAGGAGATAATTTCTACACAAGTCTCATTCGATTGTGCTGAAGAGGCTGATTATTGACTCTTTTCCGCAATGCTTATTGGTTCTCTCGCTGCGCTAACTTCGTGAGCGGCTGTCATTACATTGACTTTTGACAATTGTACATATGTATTGAAGTTGATGTATAATTATAGTCACTTATAGTAAAAATTAAAAGTGTAATAAATTAGTGCGCGCGTCTGTAGTGCTAGTAGTGTAAATAATAAATGTTTTTTGTGTTGCCAAAGAGACTGCGTTAAACTCCCGTTTTGATCTTCCTACTCGCAAATTCCCGTCGCACGTCAACCGTATCGGGAACATTCTGATCCTTCGAGCCAGATAGGTTTTCTCTTTGTACCGGTGCAAACCTCGGCATTTTCTCGCATGGGACTGGTGTGAATGATGGGATCGTGACAGCGGTGATCGCGACGGAAACGAACAATGAGTCTCAACGCGGAGAACCTACTTCTGAACCAGCAATAACTCCAAGGTCGTATCGCCCGTACAATGGAGAATTTGAAGAAGGCAAGGACGGCAAAAATCACGCCCGGAGCGGTGGACACGAGGCTGAGACTCCTCGATTCGAACAAGGCGAAATTTGAAAACACACAACACGCTGCGATCCGATCACTGGAAGCTGATCAATGACCGCGAATATGTCAAGTCCGCGTGCTTCAAGCAAGTGGAAGAAAGCTACATAGTGCAGCGCGCCGTCCTGGTCGACTTGCTCGCGAAGCTTCAGATCGAGGCCAGGCCCGTCGCAACGGAGCACAAGGGAGGAGATGATGCCCCGGAAGACGCTTTCGCGAATCCAGCTCCTCACCTTCTCCGGGAAATACGAGGAGTAGCCGGCCTTCAAGGACCTTTTCCGCTCGATCGTCGACGAGGATGCCGCACTGTCGCGACTGGAGAAACTCCACTATCTAAAAACATCCTTGAAGGGGGAGGCAGAACAGCTGGTGCGCAATCTGATCTCCACAGCGGAAAATTACTCGCGCGCGTGGAACATGCTTGCCGAACGGTGTGCGAACAAGCGCTTGAGGTCCTGCTTCGCGACCTTCACCGCTCTACCAAGATTGAAGAGTGAGTCCGTGCCGGACTTGAGGCGGGTATTTCACGGCGCGCTGCATACTGTGGGCACCTTAAAAAGCAACAGTCGCCCAATCAGCAGTTTTAGCAGTTTATAACAAGCTTACTACATTAATAATAATAATAATAATAATAATAATAATAATAATAATAATAACATAATTCTTGTTACTATTATAAAAAGTTCTTGTTTTTTTTTTATGAATTCTGTGTTGTCTTCAACGCTATCACGCGCAGCCAATGGGATGAGACGAATACGCATGTACAGAGTATGCATATAGAGATGTTTCCCACTCATTTCCTAAAGATGTTATCTGATCTTATATCGTACATCATTGTTTTCAGCGTAAAATGCATTTTAACATTGTCTTTATAAAAATTGAAAATTTTTTGAAAATTAAGAATAGGAGGGTAAGAGATAGTAAAAAATATGATTTCTTTAAATTAAAACGCACCACAAAGTGCACTTGAAATAAAACTTTTATTGAAAACATTTTTTCATATCTTTATCGGTTTACATTATTTACTTTATAATTGATTTTTTCAAGGCTGGATGTTATCCTCTTAAAGTGCGACTCAACACGTATAAAAAATAATGGGTATTTTATTTTTGTATTTTAATATATCCAAAGCTCATTAAAATCGGAGGGAAACACTTTCGTATTCTCTTACAAATAAAGTAATTGATTCTATGTTGTATTTTTCTGCCACATTTGCTGGTTAATCTTTAATCGCACAGTGGGACTTCATCCCACGTAGCACGGGAGCCATCTCCCTTCTCGGCAGCAATTCGTTTTACTAACTCGGGGGACGGTTTCTTAAGGTTGTAGGCCCATCCAATTTTCGCAAACATGTCGATGAAGAATGCCGAGTGGTTCAAAGCGTACCAATTGAACTCGGACGCTCGATAGTCCCAGGGAAACACATGGTGGTAATTATGAAATCCTTCGCCGCTTAGAGCTAGACTCACGCCTATATTCTCCGATGGCAGTATATTTCTGGAAACAGATCGGAAGAGCACACGT
>NW_012027296.1:30108-32949 GCF_000956235.1 Wasmannia auropunctata
TGTCCATTTTTTGACTTCGTGCCCGTGGACACTTTTGATCAGGATGTCATAAAGTAAAACATATCAAAATTTCAGCCGATTTGACCGGGAACCAAAACCCATTGGTTTTGTGCGGGGTCCTTTATTAATTATAATCTCGAATACATTTAGAGCACATATATGTTCTAAGCTCGTGTAATATATGATTTGCAAACTTTACTTGTAAATGTATATAAAGCTGCATTTAAAGAGAATGTTATCAGTAATGTTGTAAGTTTTTATCATTCATTACAAACAAGGTTTAAATAACGATAGTAGTGATAATGTGCTTCGCGAAATAGCATTGACATGAATGTAAATGAATATTTAATAATAATAGTATAATCACTCACTTTGCATTTAACAAAAGTTATTATAACGTCAAAAATCTAACATTTGTCTGCTTCTGAATCTATAAGAACAAATTCTGTTAGACTGAAAGCAATAAGCATTTTTTTCATATCAATAGGAAATGGAGCACACAAAAGCAATAAACAAGAATAAAATTATAGTCTTGTATTATAATAATGCTTCAAATTATTTCGTACAAACAATATCCAAATAGTTACAAAGTTTGCATTAATTTTAATTCTGTTAAAAAATTGAAAATAAATTAACAATTGTGATATGGGTAAAATGTTGTTGTAATACCTATATACATATGTATATGTATATATTAATCTACTATTGTAATATAGTAATATTTCTTTTCAAAAGCTGAAATTAATGGAATAATGAAAAGCGTGCAGAATTTATTTAATTTAATATTAATAAGGAAATATTATAATAAATAATAATATATATATTTTTAATTTGTAAATCCACTATATTACATTATATACTAACAAGGGAAGTTTGCGAACCTGAAAATTCAGAAAAATCTGAGACTTAGTGTAAAAGTAGAGTAGTTCATCCGTAGCATGAAACTATTTTTTATTGGTGCTCAAATCCACTTTGAAGGGATGAAACCACCTCTTGAAAAAAATCGGTTTTTTTCTTCCGACGTGAATATCGTCGAAACTATGAGAGATAGAAAAAAATGTTTTAGATCAAAGTTGAATGGCTTGCAGTGAACTTTATAATAGTAGTAAAAAAAAAATTTTTTTAAATTTTTTTTAATGTTTTCCCCACCACTTCACTTTTTTTTTTAAATGTTAAAATTTTTTTGTGACTAAATTAAAGATTATTTTAATACGAATTTAATCATGTGTGATAAAGTTATTTTCCAAAGTATTATTTTCGAGAAATAATTACAAACGGCTCTATGCGCACACCATCCGTACTCGCTTACGTTGCGCGCACCCAGCAATTCTTCACGCAGCACGTTCTGCTCGCATTTTTGCATTTAACAAGGGATAACAATCAAAGGAAATCTATTTCCGCAATATTTTGCGAATGTATAACTATAAATTGTTTTTATCGCGTACCGTTAGACAATGCTTACGAAGCGAAATTTTAATGTCGTAAAGTCAAGTTAAATCGATGAAACTGGGAATCCAAGCTTTCTCGGGTATATTTATATGAACTACAAGACGCGATTATATAAATTTACATACTTATTTACATATTTAAATGCTTTGCAAATATTATCTGCGCAATAGGAAACTTCCGTGATTATGTATAATATACAGGTTATTCTCAGATTATGATAAGTTGTTTACATCGATTTGACTTGATCTTACGGCATTAAAATTTTGCTTCGTAAGCAAATTGTCTTATAGCCGTATATTTTAGCCGGGATATTTTAGAAGGAGATCTGCCGTGCTGGTACGCAAAGTTCGCACGTTATTTTTTAATTTTTATTTTTTTGGTATTAAAAATATGGAACATTTTTAAATGTTTTTCAGGAACGTTAGAACTACGGATAAGTGCTACTTAAACTATTATTGTTTCTAAAATTAACAAAACGTCGTGTTATCTTCACTGACTCATATATGCTCCTATATATATCTTTGTAAAAATAAATTTAATTAAAAAATTAAATTAAGAAAGTTGTAACAATTAATCAGTGTTTGTGTAGCACTAAAAAGCTAAAAGAAATAAAATATACTTACACCGTCTAGCTATCATGATGGGAACGAAAAACTTACCGGCTATGATCAATTATGTACTTAATTACACAAAACCAAAAAGTCTACGCTACACCGATTATTCGATGGAAACTACTATGTTCTTCGTTTTACTGTCCATGAGGCCCGAATACAATGCAAAAATAGAATTGGGAATTTGCTTTGCTCCAATCGCCATTTGGAAAGAAATATCTCCTGTATTCCAATTTATTCAAAGTAAAAAACAAAATATTAAGGTAAGAAAATATCGAAATTTTATTTTAAAAGAAATAAAGAGAAATATATTTTATATATAAGTCCTACATTAATATTATTCTAATAAATTAGGAGTAAATCTTATTAGTAACATTACTTAATTATTAATATATTGATAATTATAATTTGTTACACAAAATTATATCTTAATATAAAATAATTCCAATATGCAAGGTACGTAAATATATACAAGCATAACACTTCTAAATGTGTGTTTGAAGAACTGTCTTAAATCACAAATATAAGTGTGCTGAAATTATCTAGCAAAAATTGAGAAAGTTCTAACGGTTTAAAGTTTTGTACCAATAATCATAGATAATAAAAAGGTAAAAAGAGTATGCAGCATAATGTCATCTAAAAGGGTAAATATATCGATGAAGGGAGGCTGCTCCAATGACCTTGACCTTTATATATGTTCTCAAGGGCATGATCCCAAGTGACCTTCAAGTGGTTTTAACCGTCGTTCGTTATTCGTTAAAAAGTTATTAACAAAATATAT
>NW_012027296.1:33837-81559 GCF_000956235.1 Wasmannia auropunctata
CTCCCTTCATCGATATATTTACCCAAAATTACAAAGATCAATAACCGAAAACATTATATTTAGCAGTATCTTAAAATTTTTCTTATGTAAAATTATTCCGTTACTTAAAACTTGAAGATACTTGAAATAAAACTGTTGCAACATAAATCTGCAGACACGAATGCGCAGCAGCATAATAATCATCGTTGCAAAATTCTTCTTCCCGATGTAGAGTCAAGTAATATTAGCTTTCCAAAAGATGACTTAAGTTTGCTGCATGTGATTCCGGAGCATGACATAAATCTAATTTTGTTAAAAGAAAAAGATGATTTCAATAAAAAGAAGCTATATAAGAGACGTATTTTATGACAATCTTGATTTTTGTGGCAAATCTAGAACAACTATCAATGCAAATTGTTTGTTTAATTCAAAATATAACATAACACGTAAAAGATTTGCGTTTATCTGTTACGGCTGTATAGGAACAATGTATTTATAGATCGTGTCGGGATAATAAACATAAAAGTAAACGTAAGAAAATTACATCCGCGTGTTTTAATGATTCCGCTTTTTCCAATTTTTCTTCATTTTTCACGTTTTCCTCGCTATAGATAATTTTCATAGTTATTTTCGGATTCTATGACTCAAAGTACGTAAAAATACATACGATTTATTTGATCGCCTTGCAGTTCCGAAAATCTTAATTTTGCATACCCTCTTTTATACTTTTGTTTTTGCTTATTGTTAGTCAATTACTCAATTTTGAGTTAAACAATTATCAAAATAATATTTTTTATTCAACTTTAAATTTAAGTAAACAATTTGTAAACTATGTCACTATTTAAATACATTTATTTATTTTATCCAAAATTAAAATTCGACTTGTTATTGTAAATAAAATAAATTATAAAAATTAACTGCCAAAAACGAGCAAGTTAACAAGACATCAAAAATACTTTATTAATTATTTTTCTAGCATAAAAACGAAATTAGTATTAATCAATCCTTACTGGATTTTCTCAATCGCATTACTAATTAATTTCAATCGATAAATCCTACACATTATGTATGTAGTCAATCATTTGTACAGTAATCCAATAAAACATAATTAAACCATCGTATAAATAATCAAATAAAACGTAGTTAAAAAATAAATACACAACTATCAAAAACGGAGTTATATGCGTTGAACGGAGACTATGACAATAATATGTAAGCAGTCAGTACCTCGCACAGTATACATCGTATAACAGTTGTTTGAAAAATTCGAAGTAGTCACATCCCGTAATTATTTAGAAAAATTATTAAGGCCAAGTGACATATTAAGAATCTTGTATCTGGTATGTAAAATCAATAATGTGCGCAAGTGTCAGATAACGATCAAATGAATCATAATAACCGAAAATATGATGCTTACATATAACCGATAAAGAAATGTCATTTATTCCTTTTGTATATAACATTTTTTTTTGCTAACCTTCACATTAAAATATCTTTTTCCCTCTCATCCATCTTAAGTATTCAGAAAAATAAAAAAAATTTATTTTTCATTATAAATAAATAACTTATAAAAGACAAAAATTTATATAAAAGACATTAAAAGACTAAAATTTATATTAAAAATTATTGATAAATGAACTTGAGGTGAGAGCACTATCATACGCCTTCCAATAAGTTATTACAGACTGTTATCTAGTATCAAATAAAATTTATAGTAGATACATTGCAAAATCTAGCTGTATTTGACAGATTCAGCTATCTGGGAAGTTAGTTAAATAGGGAAATTATGGAACAACGAGAACAAGAATAAATGCGACAATTTCAAGGGGATTGTAGTTAAGGAACTAAATGGAATTTTTGGAAGTCATATTAATTGCTGTTTGATATGCAATATACACGATTTTTTAAAAATTGTTTTAATTTTTAACAATTATTTTATTTTTTTGTATAAAATAGTTTTCAACAAACATGAGCACGAGTAAGTAATTTAATTAATATATAATGGCTTAAAAGATTGGAATAGATTCTTTTTAGAATTAATGATAATTATTATAATAATTGATTTGACGCAAATAACAACAATAAATGGACATAATAATTGAATGTAATATTAATTGTCAGCGCAACGATCCATGTCGAGAGCGTGGTCTATACTCGGAAGAGCCGTTCGCTCCAAAACCTATATTAATAACCTGTCTCTTAGTAAGATACGAAAATCGACCCTATTGGCCCGTAAGAGTAGCTTGAAGGTATTTCGCATAAAAATTACCTGTAATTCAGATGAAATTAGATGAAACTTTCACGCAATAATTTATAAAAATTTATAACCCCCAAAAACTGTTAACCCAAATAAAAAAAGATTCTAGGAATAGCATTGAAAATACTAATATTTACAAAAGAAAGACAATCTTTCACCACTACATTTTTTAAATTTTCAACTTTTAGTATGTTGGAAAATGCACGACAAGTCAAAATTTAAAAAAGATTTGAGGGCAACACGATCCTATTATTTGAAATATAATTCAATCTCTTTCCATTCTTACTTGCCTATAATTCAAAAATTATTAAAGCTATTGAATTGATTACAAACTCTATAAAATATTATTAAAGACAATTCTTTAAAAATGCTATTTTTCTTAATTTAGTTTCTACAATTGATAAAAATGACCGTAGATTTTATTAATTATAGAGGTAGAATAAATTACATATTATATATATACGTAATATTTTAAATCAAAATGTACGGAAATTATCTTCCAGACTCCGAGGTTCCAAAATACTTACCGTCTGGAGGCCTGCAAGCCTCTCAAGAGCGAAGTCATTGATATGATCTTAATCGACGTGATGCAAGATTACCTAACCGGTGTGAAATATCATCCTCAGGTTTGCATGCAACTCTGCCAGAGAATATCGGAGGAAGTGCGTGACAAAATTTGCAAAAAGTTTTACGATCGGTAATACGTCGGTCATTTAAACAAATATATTAGTCACACAATAAGCGTTTTGAATACTTACAAATAAAATTTTCCAAAAGATAGTAAATTTTTTTCAAAAAATTTACAATCTTTTAAATTAAAAAATAATTAATGAAATCGATATGTGAATACACAACTAATAATAGAAATAAGCTTATTCGATCAAAGTAAATCTTGGTGCGTGATAATATTTTTGCGTCAATTTACATACATTTTCCAGTTTATTTAATTAAATATTTAATTAAACTCAAACATTTCTGCTGCAGTTTCTGATGCAACACTGAATTAAATGATTCAGGATAATTAATAATTCGTATTATATATCGTATAATTCATATTTTGACTTCCGACTAGTGTGGAGCTAATAATATATTGTAATTTTATGAAAGCGTGTGCATTTAAAATGTTTATTATTTATTTGTGTAAAGAATTCACTTTTTATCCGGAAAACTGTTTCAGCTCATCTTACTGCTGCTTCTAGATACAAAATCGTAGTTATCATGTCGATCGTCCAGAAGTTAGGGCAAAGCGTGCGAATGGATTTTGGCAAATTATGGGACGTTGAGAGAGACACATTCTCGACTTACGTCATCGAGACTGCAGAATTTGCTGCGATGGGCCTCGTCGTGGGGACTTATTACGAGTGAGCGAGTATTAAAAAGAAAAATTCCATAGATGGGGATTTTGCGACAATGGAGCAATAAGCCCTAACACACATTAATTCTGAGTCAAGCAAAAATTAAAAAAAGAGCGTTTCTAGACAAAGTTTTAGAAATAAAAACGTATCGGATAAAATCAATCAAAAACGAATTAATGGAAAAATGTATTGTATGCATAATAATTAACACGAATCGAACGTTCGTCGATGTTAATGCTTGTAGAAAGGATCATTGATCCACACACACACACTCACACACAAATTAGATCACGTGTGTTTCACGTTTTTCTTTATTGTTATTAAATTAATATATATATCATTCGTATATATATATTTATATATTTATATATATTTATATATTTATATATTTATATGTGTATGTATATAACAGCGACAAGTACAATGTAATGTTATGATTATTAATAATAATCGAAGGGCACCGGATGATTATTAGTGAGAACCGAGGGCAAGGTAATTATTGTGCGTAATGATATTAACAATGGCAATCATAATAATAATGATGATGATGACGATAATGATGATGATGGTGATTTAATAATAATAATAAGTTGATCAATCCTTTTAATTAATACAGTCGTATATTCCCTTAGAGTCCGTCCTTAATACTTATATCGCGCTTTTATAGATACAGGGATACAGAAAAATAATACCGCGCGGCCGTGGTGGAATGTTCTTTTTTTTTAAGTCGTATATAATATACATATATATATGTATAATATTTATATAAAAGAGGCGCAAGAGCCTTAATTAATTAATTACAAGCCGGCGCCGCCGCGCCGACGCCCGTTTTTTTATTTATACCGCAAAAATTAAGCGAATTTTGAGGAAGTGAGACACGGAAATCCATTCTGCGAAATTGAATCACTGATCGTCGAAGTAACGGACTCGATACGAAAACATAACTTTCTCGTGCTCACCACGCTTGTCAGAACGCAAATTTCCACAAAATTTTGCAAGCGTTTTAAAATTATGAAGTTCGCTTCACATTCTCAATTAATAGTTTCGCAGTTCATATTATTTTAGTCGTCTGCATTCATAGAAATATTCAGAAATAGAGGAGCATTCAAAAACATTTTGTCATTTAACGGACTATATTTTACTGAATGGTCATACACTGTGTTAATAGAGCATTGGAAACACGTACAAAAAGGCTCCCAATTGTCCGAATGGACCAGTTGAAGCATTGTTTTATAAATTGAAATGGAAGACAAAAGGATGAAAAATTACTACCGAAAAAACGGTATGTTTATTACTTTATAGTCAACTTCAATAGAATCTTGAAAAGAATGTTTACTCAAAGACGGTTCGGTCAAGCGTTTTAATCGGTTCTCGACTTCGAAAATTAAGATTCTCATTTCGCAGAAGAGAGTCTCCGCGAATTCCCCTTCCGAATTCGCCTATCTTTTGCGGGGCTCTAGTAATTAGGATTAATTGTAGCTTTTTACTTACAATTCTACCTGCCGATCAATTTTACACGCACGAGCTGCACTATGTAGATCCTTGGTCCATTTTTGACGCATACGTTTATTTACAAAGGGCCGGTGATTTGCCGCATCGCAAAAATTACAAGTCAACCGCGCGATCGAAGATCTGTGTACTTTACCAAAATAATTTCTCTGCTTCATCCTTAAAAAGAATATAAATTAAATAAAAAGCTTATGTAATATATTAATTTTGCATTTTATAAATGCAAAAACGCGTTCCCTGCGTAATAAAAAAATTATAAAATAAAGAATAATAATTGAACTTTTAATAATTATACAAAGTATCGCAATATGTAAGCTTTAGACGAGCATAAGATTTTTCGTAAATAAAAACAAAAAGTTTAATAAGTAAATGAAAAAAAAACATATACAAATGCGTAAATCTATTTCCAAAAATATTCCAATTTCTAAATTTTCGAATGATTAAACATTTACAATGGCTCTCTCTCTTTCTTTCGCTTTCTCTCTCTCTCTCTCTCTCTCGGATAAATAAAATATCATTCTATTATTTACAAAGGCCAATCTTTCGTTTGATATCACCATTGCACCTTTTGAATTTTCAACTTTCGGTATTTTGTAAACTGCATGCCAAGTCAAGATTCAATAAAAAAAAAAATTGGAGAGCAACACGATTCTATTATTCAAAAACGTAATTCCTTAAAATCCCACCTTCTTCCATTCTTACTTATTCATAATTAAAAAATTATTAAGACTATTGAATTTTTAAAAACTCTATAAAATATTATTAGAGACAATTTCTTAAAAATATGCCGTTTTTTTCTTAATTTGACTTCTACAATTGATAGAGACATCGAGCAATTCTTGGAATATTTCACATAACAAATTCAAACCTTTGTAAGATACATGAAATCAATTGTACAAAAGGCTTGTTCGATCGCGCAATTTGCCCGTGATTTTTGTCTTCTACAACAACCACAATCGGGATGAAACTACCCTCTTTTTTCCCCTCTTTCCCTCTCCCAACTCTTCTTCTCTCGCCTCCGCGAGGGAAGGCGAGACATTCCACCTCGCCGTGATCGGTATGGAATTATCGAAAGTTCTCAATTTATTTATCTCCATCATCGTGTGTGTATGTATGTGTGTACGTGTGTATACGTGTATATACGATTGTTTATATGTACTTTATATATATCGTGTCTGTGTTGTGTGTGTGTGTGTGTGTGTGTGTGTGTGTGTGTGTGTGTCGTGTGTGTCTGTGAATGCTATTAGCTGTATATAACACATTTACAATAATAACAATACGTTGCTCATCATCGACGATCCACCTTAACCTCGCGTATGTATACGTTTATATTTATAATATTTATATATATAATCCGAAAAAAAGTTTAATAGGGCGGTGGGTCACCCCGCGACACACGCGCGCGCGCGCGCATGCATACACGTACATACACTGCACACACGCACACACACCATGCGCACACACACACACACACACAACTTTCTCTCTCCTCCACCCCCTCCCTCATCCCCTCTCCTCGTTTCTATGAATGCGATCGTCGAATCGTATATATCACAAAGTTTCCATAGCTTGGATTAAATGCTTGGAGCAATATAGCAATGACAATCATAATAGTAATCGGTATGATGATGCTTGCAAATGACGTTCCCGTTTAAGAGTTACGTTTCGCATCCCGCACGCGTATTATACGTGTTATGCTAATGTAATGTCGCTCGGCGAAATGCAAATAGCGAAGCGACACGGCAGACGCGTTGTTGCACAGTCCTTCCAACTGGTTTGGAAAAAAAGAAGGTACAAGGATTACGAGGCTGAAAGAACAAACTGACAATAATTCGTACATATATAGAAATGTTATGGAAGAAGATAAACGTGCGCGTGTGTGTATGTGTGTGAGAAAATTTTCTCCCTCAATAATTTCAGTTGCAAATTTACTTTATCTGTGTTGTATTTTAGCACTTTTCAATGTATTATTTCTTCGAAATTCTTTTGTCGTTTAAAGACTTTAAAGCAATAATTACCGAATAAGACGTAAACACGAGCACTTGCACTTTTGTCCGAATCGACGAATCGTATATAATAAAATTCTAAGCATAACTCTTCACAGATTTGTGCGAAATTAATTTCAAAGCAATCTTTATAATGAAATGGAATAAGCGCGCGTATATGTACACATGTGATGAACGAAATAAAATAGGGATTAAAACCGGTATGAATTTCCGCGCGTTTTTACACGTAGAAATGGCGCTTTCATTTTTACAAAATGTTAACATCGGGCTCCCTCCCTCTCCCTTTTACCCCCCGTGTAACACGGTTTCAATCCCCGGAACAGAATCATCGAATTAGCTCGCGCGAACCTGTCTCGCGTAACTGCCTCTTCCACACACCCGCCTCTTCTATTCCCTCACATTCCCTCTCACGCCGCTGTCGTAAATATATATATTTACAGACTTCGAAATTGATCAAGAATTCTGATATTCGTGTCTCCCTTTCTCTCGCTATCTTTCTCTCGCTCTCTCTCACGCCGTTATAAAAAATTGATTCGTTTCGCCTTAAATCGTTAACACTTTCCTTCCGCCTCCTCTGCCTCGGACCTCCCCTTCCCTCCTATCCTCGATGAAAAGTCAATCATCTGGATGTCAACCGGATGTCTCAATTATCTCTCGCAAAATTGCACGTATCCCATATTTTGTCGTACGCTAGAATTTCACGATATTCGACGTTATATATATATGTATATCGAAACATAAAAAAAATCGGTTTTATTTTAAAATATATTATAATTTCGTGTATTATAGAATAAAAAATTTTAAAGTGTCATGTAACATATAAATCTCGATGTTAGAACATCACATGTGATTGCATTGATTATTAATATCAAGATTGTAATATTCTAATTAAATAAATAATAATAATTATAATTTGAATACGACCACCTGTGTGAAAAACACAACTACATTTGAGAGCGGTCTTTCCGCGGTCAAGACTGGATCTTATATGCCTAACGAATTCTATATAGAATGTAGTTAAATAAATAATATTATGATAAAATATAAAATTCATTTTTGTTAAAAAATTGGAATTGTTAAAATAACGAAGTAATTAAATTAAATTCTGATTGAGCTAATAAAAGCTTGCATTATTACATGAAATTAAATTAATAAAATTATCTTTTCAATCACATTATAAAATTAAATATATTTATCGAAATATAATTTTACAATCCTTTTATATTAATAATATTTATATAAAAGCAATTACGTTACTTATGTTAAAACGGTAGTATCAAAAATGTAAAAAATTTTATATGTCATGCTCTTTAACATATTAATTCCGTAATACATTCTGTTTCCTTTCTATTTTAAATAATTATTCAAACATAACAAATTGTATTTTATAATTTATAAAATCTGCATAATAGTTCAAACTCAAAAACATTTAAGGTAAAACTTTGTCGTATTTAAGATGTCTTTATATATATCGTTAAAATACCGATTCACATATGTATGTATATAAAACATGTAAAGACTAAAACAACTATTTTTTAAAATTTTATTCTATTGACATATGAATCATGATATTTTATGCCGAAAATTAAGCATTTATCTAAAATATCTGTCCAATAATTATTTAAAGTTATTTCCAATAACTTAAAAAATAATATGAACCGAGAACAATTCTTGAGAGTAATTTTGATGAGAAAAGTATTTGTATAACTCTCAATTTTTTCCGCCCTTTCCACAAGTTCCTTCGCCAAGTTGAAATTTGCGAATGTTTTGCACAAAGCGAGCAGTCGACTGACATCCAGATGGTAAGCATCCACCGATCGTCCCTGCAGGAAGGCTCGCGGCCATCGTCATTACGGCCGTCGCGGTGCTACGAAAAATATCTCCAAGATCAAGCCATCACAGACAATAGTTCCGGATGTCGGAGGTGCGGGGGACTATATCGTGCAGAGACGAAAGACGTGCGCACTTTCAAGGTTCTCCCTAAAATTAGCTTACTAAGGTCGCTCTTACAACGGTAACAAGACTCGATTCCTATTTACAAACTCTCCTCCTCTCCATTATCCTATTAACACCTCGAGGAGGTGGATGCTAAACTCGCGCCAAAAACTCCGCGACGGATCTCCGAGACGATCCGTGGAGCATCCATATATTATATACGTCATCGTCACGCGGGACGTCCTAAGACCCGCGGTGTAATATTTACACTCCGTCGGCGATTCAGAGTCCTGGGCGCCCTCAAGGCCCCCGCTGGGCCCCGGCCAGCTCACATCAGGAGCCACTCACTAACGCTGGGACTTAATAATGTTAAGGCATCGTCGTGCGTCGACGAACACGAGTTCCTCTCTAACGTTCGTTGGCAGTAGCGAAAATGTCGGTCGGGATCCATCACCTTCACCCGCTCGATCCAGGCACTATCAAACCCCTATGTCTCCCCGAACGCACCATGATATCACTCTTACGAATAAACGCGAACGATCGAAAAAAAAAAATGATCGTGGAATTTTTCGCAAAGTTCGCAGGAAAACTCTGGAACGTTGAAGATTGAACTTTGAAGTCGCGTGAAATTTCAGAAGCTCGGCGATTCGAATAGCTGTCATCGTGGAAGCGCAGTCGTTAAGTAAGTAGGATTGTTTTTAAAGTTTGCTTTCCGCAATCTTGCAACTAGGACAACGCAAATCTGATGATCCTCGAAGCTCGATGAGATCATCAAGTATCGATTGAGGGCCAAAGAAACGTTTATTTTCATTCTTCCTTCGGTTTTATCGAGGAGAAATCATTCTTATCTATCTTTTTTAACTTGTTCAGAAATTCTATATTTCTTTCCTATAATGAGATTTCATTTTTTTTTTGTAGCTACAATGAAGAAAAATATTTATTTGTGTTCTTCTTTTAATCTTTTTATAAACTGAAGAAACAACTTTTTTTATATTTCTTCTAGCTAAAACGGGGCGAAATATTTACTGATCTTCCTCCAACTTCTTCAAGAATTAAAAAAAATTTTATTGTATATTTAGCTTCCTCAAAAATTTTGCATTTCCTCAAAGAATTAAGAAATCGTGTGTATCCTTTTTTCAATATTTCTTTAGAGATCCAACAAATTTCTCTTCTGATTGTTTTTCTGAAAACTTTCTTCAACTTCGTACAGTTAAGGCTTTCGACGATTTCGAAGATTTCGAGCTGTGGTTATCCTTCAAAAAGTCTTTTTTCTTTTTATTTAGCTGACCGATCTTGCGGCTTCAGTCGCGTCTTTGGGAGTCTACGAGGAGCGTCGTCAGGACGAGCGCGGCGAACGGTAATGGCGTAACATTGTAGTGATGCGCGCGATGAGGAGCGTGAGGTCGGGGGCCGAGCGGAACAATTTCGCGCTCGACTGTGAACCGCGGCCCCGTGTGTCATACCGGCTCCTCCCGCTTGAAATTGATGTTCTGGGAGGCGCAAAAGTCGCGGGTGAACGGCACGCAATTGAACAGTTTGCACACCTCACACTCGTACACCGGCACGTTGTAAAAGAGGGCGAGCAGCAGGGCGAATAGGCCCACAATTAGGATCAGGCAGGCCCAGATCAGCAGGATCTTCCGCCTACGGTCGTAATGGCCGAACGAGATAAACGGCATTAGCGCGTAGGCCGCCAAGAAGCCGAAGATGAAGCCGAACAGATGTGCATAGTTGTCTATCCACGGCAGGATACCCAGCGTCAGCAGCCCCAGCAAGATCAGGATCAGCTTGGACAGTGCGCGACGCGGATGCTTCAGCATCGGCCAGCAATGCAGCACTTCGACCACTAGCGTGGCAAGCAGAGCGAAATGTGCGCCAGCTGGACCAACCTGTAAACAAGATGGACAGTATTGGTGACTATATTGTTAAATATGCACACGTTCAAAAGTGACGAACTTCTATAGGCATTAGTTAATAGAGTAAAAGAATTATTGCGTTTTATATATTATAGGAAGAAATAAGAGAAAAAGAGAAAAAGTAAAAGAGCGATTTTATAGCAACATTTCAATATTAGACAGACAATTGCCCATAAATATTGTTAATAAATAATACGTAATCTTGATAGCTAAACAGAAAACAGTTGTATATACAGATAACGTAATATTTAATTCATAATTTAATAAATACAAATGAATTAATTTTCTTCAAACAAAGAGACAAAGTTTGTATTTTTTGTACTGTTTTATATTGATAAGAACAATAAAAATATATAAACAATATTAATTTGAACTAGACCATGTAAGTGAATATCACAAATAAATTTAACAGCGCCTTCTACAGTCACGGCAGCTGAATCTTGGATCTAATATTTCTGTAGACATTTTTAAATCCATTATTTAGCCATAACTTTAAACTGCGCGCCGAATCAATATCGAATTTGCAACGCAATCATTAGCTAAAGATGGAATAGAGATCACAAATAACCTCCAAATTTTAATAATTGATGTGAATCAGTATCTTGTAAACACTGAAGAAATTAGTTTAAATGGCTGAATAATGGAAAAATGCATACAGAAATATTATTGAGCACCAAGATCCAGATCGTGATCGTATAAGAATTAAGGCGCTTTCACATTTAAAATAAAAATATAATTTAATTTTTATAAAATATTTATAAATAGTCATTATTTTATAACAAATAGTTATAATTTCAGTTATCATTTTATAACAAGTTTTATGTATATTGTCTAGATTAATTATATTAAAATATAATAAAAGAAATTTTTTTATAAATAATTATGTCCTCTCTTTATTACTAGTAATTCGTTTATGAATAATTTGTTCTTTATTACTGACAATTGTGTTCTTTATTATAAAATAATTATTAATAATAATACATATATAGAGTTTAAATACTTACTTCTGCCCTGTAAGGGACAAAAATTGCGCTGGCCAAATTCCCAGCAAGAGCACCAATAAAGTAGATCAAAGCGATGCGCAACGAGCCAGTCAGTTTTTCCAAATCTCTCATCAGAAAATATTGGATCAGCAACGTAATTATCAAATGGACGATTCTGAAAAACCAATTTATATGGGAATAAACACACAAATCGAGAATTCTGTTTTTTTTTTTAAATTAATTTATTCAGACTAATCGGTTGGCTTTATTTTATTAAGTTTCAACAGAAATAAATGAATAGTGAACTTTTTAACTAAATTTAACGGCAAATTGGTTTTGCTTATTGCGATGTAATTTACTGAAATAAACTGTTCTGGAAATTTCTTTTTGATTCACTTGGTGGAAAGTATAAATTTTACAATTAAATGAACACATGAAATCAATTGCACATTTTGCTTCTTTGAGATAAATTTAATAAAATTAATAGAAAAACTCGATTTTGTATTTGTCATTTTAATAAAAGATTAATAAAAACAAAGATTAATAAAAACTCGATTTTTTTATTTGCGAACTATTACCCGGCATGAAGAAAGATGGTGGTGAAGAGTCTGTAGAACTGGTCCGGCCATTCTGGATGTAGGAACGGTATCATTCCGCAGACATCGTGCAAACACTCCACCTGGGAGCACAGGGACGCTTCCTCGTGAAAGTAACCGTGAACGAAATCGCAGTATTCCTTCGTGGTGATCCGGCACATCCCGTGAATTCCGATGCAACACGGGTGGCCAATTACCTCGCACACCATATGCTCCGCCATCTTGTCCTTATAACGGCCGATGGGAAAGTTGGCGTTGCCCCGTTGACCCCCGTTTTTGCTGTAGAGAATTTTTCATTTCTTTTTCCTTTTCCTTTCTTTATAACCATCTTAATTTTTGCGTGATTCTCACAAAAGCTTATTTCCTCAAATATAAATACAACTTTATTTCGCATAGAGATATTTTGTCATTTATATCTTGAAGGACTCGTGAATAAAATGCATTTGATACATGGAGGTAAGAAATAACAGGAGGGAGTGTAAGACCTTTTTGTTGGTGGGGATTACTATGCCGAATGTGATTGATTGGCTACAGTAATATGGCGTTTTATACAAACTTTATTGGAGTTCGGGATTACTACGCCAAATGTGATTGGTTGGCCACAGTAATATGGCGTTTTGTAATGTTCCCCCCTTACGTCTGCTTAGCCAGGCCGCGGGGGAATATGCTCCCTCCTGTTATTTCTTATCTCCATAATTTGATAGATAAAGCTCACCTAAAGCGTTGGCTAAAGGGATTGGTTTTCCGGCAGATTGGCCACTTGGTGATGTCGTCCGGCCATTCGTAAGGCGCGATGCTCGCCGGGGCGTCGCAGAACTTCGGATCTAATCCGCAAACTGACCCACTGATGCGGCCGCCAGGCCCGCTCTCCCCAGATGATCCCCATTTCTTCCAGGTCGATATTGTATTCTGCGAGGTTCAACATAATCGCAATTAAGATTGAATTGTCAGAGAAGGGAGGACTTTTGAGACTTTAAAATATTACATTGGACACCAATCTTTTAGATTGAAACATGCATAAAGTTATAATAAAAGTCGTAATGTGCGCAGTTTATTAGCAAAATAAATTATATAGCAGAAATTATAACACCTTAAAAGCTTCTCTTGTTCATTAAATTGAGATTGACAAATAAAACAGAAAATTCATGTTTGTGTTTATACCGAAGAAATTTCAAATAATGAAAAATTGCAATGCTGGTAATAAATTAAAAATATTCTGTTCTCTCCTTTTCACTCAAGTGCATTTTCTGGGGCTAAAGAATCGAAGTAAAAATTACGTAATTTACCATAGCAGTGGATCTCAATCCCCGGACCTGTTGGGCGCGCATGGAAGAAAATTTTATTGTCATGAGCATACATGGCCATGAAGAGCCGGCAGGATATTGCAAGTGCCATCTCGAGATAAAAAAAAACGCTGGAAAACTTACAGAACAATCTGCTTTGCTGGACTGTACGCAGCCAGAATCGTCATTCCTGATGCAGCATGCGGTATCCCGCTCTCTTTCCCGCCACACGTCGATCTCCTTCAGGATCTTGATGTCCCGACGCATACACGGTGCGAACTTGGCGCCAAGGTGGATCAGATCAGCGGCCCTAGGGCCCAGCCAGAAGTTCGCGGGTTCCTGATAGTCGACTTGTTGTAACGACAGACTTGTTACGAGAACCTGGACAAAATTCAATTCCATTTTCTCAATCCCTGCTCAACCCTCACCGAGAATCCCTTTCATTTTTTATTAAACAAACAGAAACAATGATTAAACATTTAAATACAACTTAAAATATTTTATACTAGCGCAAATTCTAGTACATCCTGGTGAAAAAAATTCTCATAATACCTCTCATAGTATTTCTAGAATTTTTTATATTTTGAACTTATAAAAGTTTCTGAAAAAATTACTTAATTTTTTCAGACTTTATAAGTTTTTGTCAGAAATTACAAAATGAGAATCTTAAAATATTTCAAAATTCACATATATAAAGCTATTCTAAAAAAGATTGCAGATTTTCTCAACATCTTTGAAAAGCATTCCAATTTATATCTATACAAAAATCTATAAAAAATTAGAGAAATAAAAGATTAAAATTATACAGAAATTTTAAAGAATTCTGAAATTTATAATGTAGATATTCTAAAATATTATGTAAAGAATTTAAAAAATTTTTTTCTGGGAAAGTTAGGGCTATTTAAAAATACAAAATTTTGTCGTAAATAAAGATTAAAGGTATTATTGTATTATAATTATAAGACAAAGAGATTATTATAGCTTAAAGTGACAAGTCACTTCTTATTATTCTACAAAGTAATCTAAAATAATTTCAACATAATTGAAGAACTTGTGCAACAGTGTTTTGTAACAACGAGTTTTGTAACAACAACGAAAATGAACTCTAAAATTAAAGTGACGAACTTTAGAGTTTATTTTCTCTGTTTTTATAAAATATCATAAAATGTGCTAAGCTCACTGTTGCATAACAAGCTCTTCAATTCGCTTTGATTCAACGTTAAGAAAAAGTTTCATCTTCTATTGTGCACATATAAAAATTGTTTAAATTTATTCTTAGCTTAAGATTTTATTAGTTTTCTAATAAAATTAATAATAAAATTTCAAACAAAACCTTTAAAAAGTGAATAACAATAATAAAAATAACTGGTAAAAAATAGACAGTGACATAATTTCTATCTACTCACCAATCCAGATCGATGAGTAAGATCCATCCCGACGGGACCAAATCCGTAACACGCCAGCGATATTATCAAAATCAATACTTGCACAGTAGTGATCCAGTACGTGAAATACGGTCGGTGATCCTCGAAATTGTCCAACTGCTTCTTTATGTCCGGTTTGTGCGCGACGCTTTTCCGAAAAGATCGCCTGGAAGTAATGGAGGAAATATAGAAAAACTTTAATAATTCACCGAGCCCTTATTCCCTTTAGTACGTTTCGTTTGCCATGATCTCGCCACAGATCTCGCTTTTGTCAATGAACAAAACGCTTTCTCTATGATAACTGTCTGCGGTACATGCGGATATGTTCCGATAATAAATTTTACTACGAATGTATCCCAGCCGGAAATGTTTAGCTCGAAAAATTGACGTCGATTCAACTAATCATTTCTGGGCTAGAACAGTGTTAATATAATATCGCATAAAATTACATACCCAACAAACACAGATTGTACTGCAATGTTGCAGCAACATTGTAACATTCCAGGTATGTTGCAGAAATGTTAAAATATTGCTGTACTATTGCAGTTATATATTATAATCTGTATTTGATATGTAAAAATATGTTAGTTACATAAGTAATATAAAATTATAATACGAGATCGAGGCTAGATCTTGGTATCTAACAATATTTAATATCACAAATTAAATCGATTGTTCATTTAATAACAATGCAAACTTTTTTGCTCATTTGATTTAATCATGTAAATCGGTCTAACTATTAACTTATTATTGCATAATAACGTCACAACTTAATATATAGAATAGTGCAGTGGATTAATTACCCCGAAAGGAAAGTATTTATAAAATTATATCGAAATCTTGTAGAAAATTTGTATTCTGCAATTATATAGATATATTTACAAAAACAGACGTAATAGTACTGATTACTTTTATAAAATCTTAATAATTGTTTGTGCAATTTATTTCAAAATAGTATTTCGACAAAACAGTAATAATATGGCGAATCATTTTAGCGACAAATATAGCACAATTATTCCTAAATTCTAATGTAAAAATATTAAAACACGAAATATTATTTATTTAGCGTGATAAAATTTAAAAAGAAGAATCAAACAGTAAATATTTAATAGTTAACTTAGTAGTAATCATAACTTAATAGTTAAAACACAAATATTAGGTCTGAGAATGCTATAACAAATATTGCTGTATTATATTATGACAAATATTAAAGTAATTTTATATTTGTAAATATTACAATAATTATAACAGGTTTATATTTCAAATTAGATTTGTTTAATTTTTGACAAATATCACTTAGAAATTTTATTCTGACAAAACTGTTGTGCTGTGGCGAATCATCTTAGCGCAATTATTACGAAATTTTTGTCATATAATGATGCCATTATTGTGCAACGTTTTCACAATATTCCTATCGGGGTAGTGAAATTTACTTTACTAAAATGTACCCTGCGAAAATTACACGGTCTTCTTCTCTCTTTCTCGGAACGCTTTATATCTTACACAGTAATCAGATAATTGATTTCCAATTACGATGGCGTGTAACTCTCACAAGTGTTTAATTTACTTCGCAATAAGAAATGAAATATGAATGTACCCGAAGAAGCGACCGACAATGCCCATCCCGTATCGCCGCCGATTGCTGTTGTCGAAGACACGATCGATCGTGCTACGGGAGATCCTCGTGGCCCCGGCTATCTCCCGGCCGCGGAGAGTCACTCCCTCCTCTTGTGGCACCCTCGTACTCTCCACCGGAGGCGCGTCGTACTTCGACCTGCTCCAACTTGTTTTTCTGTAATCTCTTTCTCGTTGTACATGTTTGCGCGTTTGTCGGTCAACGGACAAATCTACTTTGCGAATTGCTTTTGTTCGAGTACGAAACAGGTTTTGCGATCATCCAAATCGCGTGTAGCCCTTGCAACGTTCAAATGTCAATAGCTCTTGGATTGCGAGAATTCAAAGGCGAGGAAACTTTTACAAATTAAATTTAAAGCTTGAAAATGCACGCAATAGGATCTTGTTTTTCATTTAATTCACATATAATTGACCTGATCTCTACGACTCTTAAAGGGGGATCATTATTTCCAATTTGTTACATTAACCATTAGAAAATGTGATATTTGAATTGCTTGTTGAACTATTATAACATAAAATGCTATTTATTAGCTTTCGAAGTTGTAATTACTTAGTTTTTTACGATACTAATTAAAATATGATATAGTTTAAATAATGACTCAATATTTTGGAGACTATAATATTTAATTTTCTGTCGCTAGAGCTCAATTAAGAATAAAAAAAAAGAATTCTTACCTGGAAATATAGTGGTCCCTCGTGAGCGAACGGGGTCGTCTGACTTGTCCGTCGATCGTCGTTCTATCATCCTTTTGCTGTGTTGCAAATCTGCAAAAAGAAAGCATTGAATGTCTCGCTGTTCAAAAATTATAAAAGAAAAATATACAGAGTGATCCACGTAAAGTGTTACAAGCCAATAACTCTAAAAATATTTGTCGTATCAAAAAGTTGTTCATGACAAGATTTTATGTATTCGAGGGATCTTTCTATGTAAACAAAAATTTGCCCCGCGGGACAGGGAAGAGTAATTTCATAATTTCAAATGGAAATTTTACCTACAAATATCGCACGTATAAGCGCATATACGTGTTATATTTTCTTCTGTTTTTTATGTGCATATTTTATGTTTCTTCCTGTTAATACCTATAAAGGTTTTTGAAAAGAACATATGAAGATCGAGCTAGCGTGACCCCCAGAAATGTTGTTTAAAGTTAAACAAAATTTTGTAGAAAGAAAATAAGTGTTTAAATATGAGTGGTAAACAATTCAAACATTTAATAAGATA
Source organism: Wasmannia auropunctata (assembly GCF_000956235.1). Lineage (NCBI taxonomy): Eukaryota > Metazoa > Arthropoda > Insecta > Hymenoptera > Formicidae > Wasmannia > Wasmannia auropunctata. The sequence continues at coordinate 51,938 of NW_012027296.1, forward strand.
TAAAAACAAACTGTGAAGTTTTTCTTATTTAATTTATGGTTCTATATTATTAGTTTAAATGCACTCTACTTTAAAGTTTAAATGTTTATAACTTTTGACAGATATCTTTTCCAAAGAACTGTTTACTTGTTTTTCTTTTACTTTTTAAATGTTTATTTTTTTTCCCGTGGTATCCAAATATGTAACATTTTATAAGAGGTTTCATCTAAAATTATCCCCCCTCCCCCTTCAAAGGTAAATTTTTATTTACGTTAGAAAGGCCCAAATACATGAAACTTTCTCATGTACAACTTTTTGATACGACAAATATTTTTACACAAAAAAAATTGTTGTGGATGTTACAACAATATTCTCTATGTTTGGAAAAGAAATGCATGTGAATTTAAGTTATATTTATAATGTTACATGACATCTGTAAAGGTATGCTCATCAGTATGGTTATCATAATATTAGTGCTTAGGATAAATAACATTCGGTTAGAATATCTTCATATATGTGGTTGCCTTAACCGAAGCATTATTGTTATCTCTCTAATGTGGTTTGCACAACAAATAGTATGATTCAGAGATATACATATATGATATAGTTGCATATTACAACATTGAGGCTGAGAGTTCAATTAACTATATAAGTCACTTCCAAAGTATTTTAGTTCCTATACCCTTTTAAATTAATAGGCGAAAATTATCACAATTATTAAGTTGTGGCAACAGTAATTTTTTTTTTTCGTATAGAGCTATTGGCTGTAACACTTGAACCACCCTATATGTATCTGATAACTCTAATTTCTTCCTCCCCCAAAACTTCAAAAGAATAGTAAAATTTTAAATTATGTTTTTAAATGTTTAACGCAGAATTCTTTAATCCTATAAGACCTACCCGACTAACTCCTCGGTACTAATCCCCTCGCGATCCTGCGCACTGTTGAGAATATCCGCTATTTTAACGCCGACCTCTTCGTCCTTGACCAATGCGCTGGAGGCCTGATCGATTTGCGTCTGCGGCTGTTGAGATGACGGCGCGGACGGAAGGGGCGGCGGTGGCGGTGGAGGCCTCTCAAAGAAGGCCTCATCTTCATCCTGGCTGCTCTCGGGCCCTCGAGTAAAACGTTCCGCTCTCGATATATACGTGATCGTGCTCGGCGGGAAGCTGCGCGACTCCGGGCGTGATTGCGAGCGCTCACGAGGACGCTGCCTCGACAGTGACTGGGAAACACACACATACATTGCTCCGATTAAACAGGATAAAAGAGAAAATCCGTATTGCTGAAAATTGCCTAGATATTTTCTCACACTTCCGTTTCTATTAATGATAACAATCGCGGAAATATTTTCATAAACGGAAAATAAATAATGTTTTATTAATAAATACGCTCTTGTTTAAACAAAATGTTTGTTTCATTAATATTGTTATTAAATTAGCAAGATTATTTTCAATTAGTTTGCTGTCAATGCTGTTAATACATAACATAATTCTTTTCCCATGTGACAATTAAACAGTATAGAGATATGCGGACCATTCAAATACAAATCGAATTAAATCGAATCAAGATTAAAATCGATTCGAATTTGAATCTCTTTGATTCGAATCCGAAATACTTCGAATCTAACAATAAGACGTTCGAATACAAGTTATATATGTAAATTGACAATCTTATGAAATCATGTTTTCTGCTAATAAATAAAACAGTCTGTTTTTTATTATTATCAGTATCATTCAACTTAACAATAATTATGTTGTAAATTAAAAGTTTATGTTTCAACGATTCGATTCGATTCGAACAAAGAAATGAAATTTGGTATGATTCGGCATAAAAAAATCTCGATTCCCACATCTCTACTAAACAATTTTTAAAGGCGACATAATGAGCAACAAATTGGAATAAAATTGACTGGCACATGTCTCAGGTGTCCCTACGAAAGAAACTAAATAATCTCCAACTCCGACTTCATAATTAACAAGTCCGATTTTCTGAATCGTTGAGAGATTAAACGGGGAGATCGGCACGCGAGCTGTCTTACGGTAACGTTTAGAGAGGCAGAGCGTTAGAAATCGGACGTTCAAAGTTTCGTGGCAATCGCTAACTGCGCTACATCCCAGTTACGGGTCCCGACACCACTAATAAACTGTCAGAGCTGTCGAAAGCACACTCACGCGCGGCCGCGCGCGCCGCGCGCCGGTTCGACCGGTCGTCCACTCGCTGACACCTACTATACCACTGGCTGCTGCTGCCAGCCCAGTAGTAAGTGCAAACCAGTCGGCAGCCACCTCGTGTCCGACCATGCACTTCCCGCCGTCCCCTTACGAAACTTCGTAAAACTCGCCGCATTAAACGGCAGTTTAAGTTCGCAACTTCCGCCGATATTGTTTCTTCGACCGTCGTGTCCCTCGACTAACGAGACGACGTCTCTGTCAAGCGAATCCATGGTGTGTCGCAGAATAAATCAATAAAAAGTTATCAATGCGCGGAAAGAACGCGCGGCTTTGTCGAAATTGAGAAAAATTAGATCAGCTATAGATCTGAAAATAATTACGTCGGACCATGAAAATAAGTATGTAGGACGTTCAGGCATAATAATAAATTATATTTAAATTTCGCCCTAGGTTAATAAACGAAGGACAGAAGGAACGGTCAATTCGAGCAAATAAGAGTGTTAAAAATTAATAATTTTATCACATAAGTAAACGCAACGGTACATTTCGACCTTGGCCTTTTTCAACCGTATAAAATTAAATTAATAAAAATTTAGTAGAGAATTACATGGATTAAGTACGCCGGATAAAAAAAAACGGACATAACTAAATTCCTAAAAAGACGCAATTCTCGTTATTCGAATGTACAAGTAATAGAAAGACGAAATCGTTCCAAGTCCATAAATTGAAGCTGTAAACCCGTTCATCGTTTAAATGCGAGAAGGAGTAAAGTCAACTCAACAGAATCGAGAGTCCGTAAACTAAAATATTAAATAAATTGCGTTCGAGGGTAATAAACAAGAAAAAATCAATTAACTCTAAAAAAACACGCTAACACTTACTTAAAAAGATTGAGAGATATTAGTCCAGAGATTGCGTCGAAAGATTGCGTTATACTTGTTCAAGATCGCAAACACAAGTGAGCCATGCCAGCATTGTTGTAAACGGATATATAATTATGATCTGACAGTGTATAGGTATAGATCGCAAGACAAAAACAATTAAAATTTGTTATTATTGGCAAGTATGTCAAGCAAGTAAAAATAGGATCCGTCAAACAATTCCGTACGTATCATTTTGAGAATTTATTCCATTTGTTTGTTCTTTGATGTGTATTATCTCCGATACTAATCTCTTGTGGAATTTGCGTTTTGTGTTGAAAATTTGTATATTGTCCCAATCAAAGGAGTGATTGAAATCCTTGATATATTCTGCGATAATGCAGAATGTTTCGACGGATTCTCTCTTATGTTATTTTTGTGCTCTTTAATTCTGGTCTTAAGCTGCCTCTTTGTTTGACCCTATTAAATGTTTATTAATGTAATTTTATGCGGTTGAAAAAAGCCAAGTGGGGCCGAAACGTACCGTTGCGCTTAATTATCTAATAAATTATTAATTTTTAACATCCTTATTTGCTTGAGAATTCCTTCTGTCCTTCATAATAATATAAAGTTTTAACAAAAGTTTTGATATTCTAGCAACCAGAGCGTCTAACATAATTATTTTTTCATTTGTATCTATCTAAATTTTTTTATACTTCGGCACAAAATCATTCTTTTCGTGTGTAGGTTCTTCTATATTTGAAACTGGTCTCCTCGTGAAATCTCTTCGAATAAAAGTAAATAAAAATTTATCGCGGTTTTTTTAACATTATGTACGTAATTAATATACCTATATAATATATATTCTACAAATAAAAATTTTAAGAATATATCTAGAGATATTTAAGTAAAACTGGACGCTGCGACGGAACGTTTTAGATTATTGCGGAATCTCTTCGTAGTGCAATTTTTTTAAATCGATAACGAAACGATAATGGAAGATTGAGGGCTTCCAATTTTCCAAAACAGCCTAGCACATTTTTCAAAATACGCCGTTCAATTGCGAGGACGACGATTAACGATCGAGAACCGTGCCGCGACAGTACAAAATCCGATCCGGGGAGAGGGCTCGATTCGAAGCAATAAACAGAGTGAATGTTAATTCCCGCAAGCCGTGCACGAAATTAAATTCCGTCGAATTTCACAGAACCCATAGTCCCGCTTCCGGAATTTTTCCGCTTTAACGGGTCCGTTCATTATCAAAAGAAAAACACATATCTCGCATTCACATTCTTCGCCCATGTTAAATATCTCAATTTGCAATGTAAATTCTTTAAATAAAAAATAGCCTCCCTTCATCGAAATATTTACCAAAAAATATATGATATTTATGTGTGGACATTCCGTTAGACCAAAAACTAATTTGTATACCTCAATTTTATGGCGTTCTTTGTTTGTTCATTAGACATAAAGAAATACCTCAAATTTATCTGATTTTAATTATAAAAATTTGATTTTGTTTGTATTTTTCAGTCTCATTGCTAAAGGCAATACGACGGAAAGCCAATTACGTGAAATTAAAGAAAACTTTATTTTTATTTAATAAAGTTAAATTAAATCCCCCATCCAAATAGGACGACTGGCCGTCACTGAAAGTCGTTGAAAAGAAGACGCGGGGATTACCCGTTTGAAGGATCCGATTTGACGGTAACGAATCGGCAATAATTCGAGACCCGATTAATTCGTATCGTTATTATTAGATTACATTATTGGCTCGCCATTAATATCGATCAATGATGATGGCAAACGCGTAATGAGCATTCACTGGAAAATCCATCATTTTGCAAACCATATAATTAAACGCAGATCTGCATAATCCGGCATTAACGACTACCGTCGGCGGATGCGACCGCGCAGTTGCAACTTCGAAACGGTTGCAGATTAATGTATCGACCTCGACGTTTCTATTAGGCCTACTATTGCATAAATGCTAAAATTTACTAAAAGGACATCGATATCTTTCATTCGATATATTCCCTTCGAAAAAATCATTAACAAGGAAAACCCAAAAATTCCTAAAAATCTGAAACTTTGCAGGAATAAAATATGTGTAAGTCTAATCGCACAGCAATCTTGTGTTTCTACAGATAAACAATTCTAAAGAAAAAATCTTTAAAAAAAAGTCTGACTTTCCACATATTTTGTTAATTTTTGTTAATATTTCAGAAATTATAAAAAGATATTGAAAAAATATTTAAATGTAAAAATTCTCAATTCCCTATGTCTATAATATGATAAAACTATTGTATAAAAAAATTATTTTGTTTGACTATTGCGTTTTTATTATTTCGTTAATCGAGTTTATTCACAGTTTGCTCTCTAAATCTGAATTAGTGAAAAATCTCTGAAAAGTCACTTGATTTGAGTCAATAGCTATAATCTAACTTAACTTAACGCCTCGCATTACTAATAAATAAGTGAAACAGAGCCGAATCTACTGTGCAATTAGCGAGAACAACGAAGTCCATTAATTTGTCAATGATTATAGTGATTATTCATTTATTTATTTATTAATTTCAAGTTATTTATTGATTTTAAAGAGAATCAATGAAGTTGAATTTCACTGACTACCAGTGACATACTTGGGATTGATGATTCAATAAACAATCATTGATAATCAGTGATTATGCACCAATTCAGATTTAGAAAGTGCATAATAAGCGCATTGACGCGCTCAAAAGAAGAAATTTATGGCATGCTATAAAAATTATCTCATAAAATAATCTTGTAGAACGCTGTTTTATATTACATTATTTATATTATACAATAGGATTAAATCAAATAAATTTTAACATTATTTTTTATTTACGATGAATGCCTATTGCTTTCTGTATTTATGCTTTAATATGTTTTTCAACACTAAAGATTAATTTCGCGTTTAAAAAGAATTATAATCTCCGATTTATGCATAAAAAACATTTTATATTTGGTTATAGATCGAGCGATAAAAATTTCATCGATTAATTTTGTGTTGTATAATGTCCCGTATTTATATAAAACCTGGTTTTTTTGCACATTTTACGGTATTTTTACGAATTTCATAATTGATTTATGTATATTTATGTATATTTGATAGTTTCATGTTCCCGAGATATAAATAACATATACAAATAACAAATACATAATTATTTTGCATTAACAATAAATTATAAACAAAATATCAATTAAAATTAGAACTTTATTTTTTAAAAATTATGCTGAAAAGAAACAGGTAATGTACATGAAAATATTTACATTAATGTTTTTGAAGCTGCTAATTTCAAATAAGCATTCAAAATTTGAAAATTTAAAATTGCAGATCCAATATACACTAAAATAACTAAAAATTTTGAAAAATTACTTATATATAGCGGAAATTTTATATTCGTGACATTTACAGAGAGAGTTGAGATTTCTCGACACGTCAGGTTCTTATCATTAGTTCTGGATTATGCTAAGAGCGAGACTTTTTCATTAAAAAAAAGCAAAGATATTTTCAACATTATATCCGCCATTTTAAATTTTCAAATTTTGACAGAAAAAACCGTAAACCTAAAAACACAGAAATTTTAGTTATAGAAGGTGTTCACAAAAACTATATATATATATAATTTAAAAAATATTACAATTAGTGAACATAGGTCAAAAGCTCAACCGTTTCTGAGATATAAACATTTTTGTATGTTAGCACTTTGTACATTAGGCGTAAAAACGTTGCGCAACAGAAGCATTTTTATAAATGTAATTACACATTTATAAAATATCGTGCTAAAATGTTGACGTATTACTCTTAAGAAATAGCAGATATGCATTTTTGTATACTAATGAAAATGCTTCTGTTGTGCGACGTTTTTACGCTCAACGTACAAAATGTTTATATTTCAGAAACAGTTGAGTTTTCGACCTATGTTAACGAAAGTTATTTACTCATTGTCAGTATGGTGTGTACTATCTACCATATAAATGCTGAATGGTTTTTTAACACCCTGTATATAAGCCATAATTAGATTTTTTAATTTGGCTGTCACATTAATTAGATATCATTTTAATGTAATTTTATATTTTTACTTTGCACACAATCAGTAACAAAAAATTTCCATATATTAAAATTCGGCAAAATATGTTTTAAAAAATTTGTTTAACAAAGGATTAAAAGCTTGGTAGACGAAATATATGTAAAAAATGTTTTTACATTTATTATATTATTGTAGATTATTACATTATTATATTAATTATTGTATTATACATATTATATTATTGTAAACTATGAAAAAAAATCATAAACTTCTTTTTCAATATTTTTTCCTATATCAGTTTCTAAGATTTTAATAGAAATGTGGAAAGTCAAATTTTCTTTGAAGGTGTATTTTCATCCTTAGAACTGTTTATCAGCCAAAATTGAAAATTACAGTGTGATTGAAGTTTATATACACTTACAAGGAGAAGGCCAGGTCAGTGCGTCACAAATCCTGATCCCAATTTTTTTAATATAAAACTAGAGGCAAAATAAAGATATAGTGTCTGAGCATTTGATTGAATGTAGGCCTTAGTTTTCAAATAAAAATTTTCGAAAAATAAATTTTTAAATAATATTAAATATTTAATAATAAAAAGCGATATATTTCTTTTATTCAACATCGGTTATAATAATACTTGGGAAAAAATACAAATTTTTATGTCAAAAAAATCGTACATTACAGTATCAGTAATAAAAAATGAAAAAAAAAATAAAAACATGCATTAAAAAAAATTGTAGCATCCAGGGATTGAACATGGACTTCCGGATTGGAATTAAGCCCTTTATTCACCGGGCTATACAGATGTTAAATGAAAGAAATATATTTTTATTATTAAATATTGAATATTATTATTTAAAAATTTATTTTTCGAAAATTCTTACTCGAAAACTAAGGTCCACATTCAATCAGATGCTCGGACACTATATCTTTATTTTGCCTCTAGTTTCACCAAAAAAAATTTGTGATTAGAATCCGTGATGCACTGACCTGGCCTTCCCTTGTTAGTTTCTGCAAAATTTCAGACTTTTAGACATTTTCCGTTGCCAAATCTGTAAATAAAAGGAGTACCTGCGCAAATTGCATGACTGAACCTACAGAATCAAGGATAAGATAAATCATTTTACCTCTCATCCTTTTGCGGGAGGAAATAGGATTTCCTTATTTACCTCTCGTATGAATGCGGCAATGCGCGCAATTCGCCATTTCCGCGAAATTAAAAGGAAGATGGAATACAAGAGGGACAGAAAGAAAGAAAGAGAGAGAGAGAGAGAGAGAGAGAGAGAGAGAGAAGCACGCGTCGCGTCCATCGCGCGTAACGAAGTGTTTTAAATCTTAGGGTGGCGTAACGAAGGCGAGTAGATTACCCTCGTAACTCGCTTTACTCGCCCTTTATGCGTCCCGCTGAAGGGACGTAATTAATAGCGGCGCGGCGCAGCGCGGGCGCGGTGCACGCATTACACGTGAGTTTTTATTAAAATTTACATCGCGCGCGCGCGCGCACACGCACGCGAGCGCAGCGCTAGCGTAATAAGGAGACAGCGGCGTCATTTATTATAGCGGAAATCTAATAAACTCCATTATTAAGTAAGATCGGCGTTACTTTAATCAGAGCGCTCAGCGTGTCCACCGCGGCTGCGTTTTTCTTTTTCCGGAAGAGCTTTACCGGTCATTTTTGCCTCGGTTGGTGGACAACGCGTATATAAAGTGGGATGCAAGCCTTTTTGCAGCACGAACTTGTCTACCGGCGATCGTAACACGGACATTTCTCGCGGAATGTTTAGGACGAGGTGAAGGAAAGCTGACATGGGAAACTCGATAAAAATGCGTCCATTTTTTTAACGCTGCAACAAGATGGTAAATAATTTAAATGTGAAAATTATTACTGCTACTGCTGGAGGGAAAAAAAATGAAATAATGGAATAATTAATAAATAGAATATTACCGACGATGAAAAATCGTGCAGTCTGTCATGAAATATCACGTGTGCACGTGATGAAAATGTATTTTACAAAGCTTTTATTCCAGATGCGATACTACATCTATATATTATAGTTGCTATCAAAAAGGGGCTTGCAAAACGGTTTAAGCAGCGCGGGGTGAGAGGGGGGGTTATATTTCCGCTTAATAAATTTCGTTATTGCCGAAGCACAATCGCGAGAATCGTGGAATTGTGATTTGATCGCGCGGAACGGATCGCGGCAGAATTAATTCGTATCGTTTTTCGGACCTCATTTTCGCCGGGGCTTTGTGCCCAGCTCCCACGTAATAATTCCGCGGTGTCGAGAAAAATCGGTACGGCGGACAATGCCGGAATTATCGGCGGAAATCGCTCGATCGTTCCGCTCGTTTAAAACGCTCAGCGTGAAATGTAATCCAAGTAACAACGGGAAAAAAAGAACGTACTCGTATTAATAGATCGCAATGATATTTCGCGTTAATTAGGAAGAAAGAAAAAAAAACGAATAAAAAAACAAGATTTAATTGTATGTGAAATTAAAATTTGTAAACTAATTTACACTTAATTGGGCAAATTGTATTGTTGTCTTGTTGGATTCTAAATGAAATGTGAAAAAAGTCAGCGCATAAAGTAATTTTGCAAAAATACAATACACAAATCGTATTATATTTCGCGGAGTTTTCTTAACATCCACATTTAATTTATTAATAATATAATTCGTGTAAATTACTATTTAAATAATTGTATAACAGTTAATTTATTACTTTCTAAATAATTACATAACGGTAATGAAAGCGTAACCTTTTCTGGCAAGTATTTAAGCGTATTAATTATTGTTATTGGCTATTAGTCGTTAATTAACTATCTAATAATTTAACGATTTCAATCAATGCGCACGAATTGTTCATCGAATTGTGATTATATGCGAAACGGGGGAAGGAAGTATCATCATCGACGTCGAAATAATATCCTAAAATAAGGGAGAAGAAGGTAGGGGAGGTAGAATATAATTCGCGATGAAAAATTTAAAATACCCGGGACGGCGAGCGAGAATCTTAATGCATAGAAATGTGATTGCCAAGCGACCGTGAATTTTCCGTTCGACTTAGAATCGACTTCTTGGGTCGGACGCGACCGGGAACGCTTTCTGGGTCGCGCGTGAAATATTTTAATGGGCCGTCGTGTATAGGGAAAGGGAGACACACTTTCCCGCGGCGATACACGCTCTTAGTCGCGTTGTCCGGCTCGAGTTCAAGTTAAGTGGTAAGTTTTGAAATACGACCGACCGCGCCACAGTTCGCGCACAGCAATTCTGCGCGCGGGGAATACATTGGCGCAATGCACGCGCGCGCGTGCATGTGTGCGGCCGCACTGCTCGATGAATTCGAATGGCCAATTGAAAAGCTAAAAAAGTATAAATCCAAAACATATTTCGAGATAATTGGCAAGGCCATTGTTGAAGCATTTGGTGGAATTTCGGCACGAGATCAAAAAAGTTATTGTTTTCGTTTTATGTGTTTGTATCGCGGTAAATTATTTATCTATTTCGGTCATTAATTATAAAAACATTTTCATATAACAGTTAATTAAGAAAGTCCGGATCCGTTTTGTGATTCTACAGTCGTTTAAATATCGAAATAAACGTATTTCTTGTAATTACGAAGAAACTATACATAATTTATAAGCTTTATTTTGTATCTTTCAAACAAATAAATATTGGTTAATTTATTTAACAATTTTTATTTCGCATATTAATTATTCAAGATACATAGAAACGTGCAAAATTTAAAATGATCGATCTGCCACAAAGTTAAAAAAGAAATAATCTTTTTCCGCACGTCAAAAAGGAAAAAGTTTCTTAACCCTTTGAGATTCAGTGACCCCGTTAGAGGTCACGCCCTTTTATTTTGCAAATCACTTGAATTCGTAAAATTTGGCCTACGGAATAATTTGATAATACTTTATCGACACCTGAGGTAAAAAATACAAAATTAAGAATGGTGGATCTAATAAATGGCAAATCGAATTTTTAAAAAGTAATCTGATTGTGAAACTGGATTTTAGGGGATTCTTGGGATTACTGAATTCGACTCTGGCCTCAGAGTTTAAAAATTCAAAATTAAAGATTACAACATGACGGATCAAATTTTTTAAAATAATCTGATTAAACATAAAACTCCGTCCATAAAACTTCGTGTTAGAAAATTTTTATTGCAAAATACATCAAGTTTCCAATTTCGCTTTAGGTATTTGAAGTTCATTAGTGCTACGCAAACAGTTAGTAATTAACTATTATAGTAACAGATTGGAACACAACACATTACAAACTACTAACAATATACTAACAATATACTAACACTATACTAACAATAAGTTAGTTATTAAGTTATATATTAAGAAATAACATTGAATGGTTTAATTCTGAGACCAGAATCGGATTCAGTGTTCCCAAGAGCTCTTAGAAAATAAGATTTTTTATAAGCTACTTTTTTAGAAAGTGCTGAACCTCAAAGTGTTAAGGGGAAAGTGTACTTAAAATATCAATTTATTTTTAAATTTTTTAAGCTTTTTGCAAATTTTGAGTTATATAAAATTATTGTACACGTCTCTTTTGCGATTTTATTGTCGTATACGTCTCTTTTGTGATAATGTACTTCCATTCAAATCGAAAAGAGTATATTCGGTAAATTAATGACATAAGTTTGCAGAAGAAAATTTTTTCCTTATGTTAGAATAAAATTACCCTAAATCTATTTCATTTTTGCTTATTATGCTATTATTATCATAGTTATCATGAAAGTATTTCACTTTTCATGAGCATACATACAAGAATTTATGGCAGATATTCATAGTCAAATCTTATATTTAAGCCCGTCCTAAGTACAGTCTTAACTCTTAAGATATCATAAATCAATCGTCATCCTCGTATCAGCATCTTAAGACATTACTTAAAACAATCTTGAAATAAAAAAACAAAATGTTATTACAAACGGCCTATAAGATCGGTCGTTACGAAGTTTCCTTATTAATGCTCATACATACATTCTTAAAAACTTTATAACTTATTATTCTTAAAATCCTGACATAAATTAATACATAAATTTTGAGATCAGATTTGTGTTTGAGGTATCTAAAAGTTTAACAACAATCTAATAATAATCTTTAATAATAATAATATAAATCACGAAGTATCTAATTCCGTTCCACGGTCAGAACATTTTTTTTTGTAAACTGGTGTAATAATCATTTTTATTTATTTAGGCGATATCATCAGTTAACTTCGAATGTTTGTAACTATTTTAATATTTTAATATTTTTTTCTAAACAATGGCGGATTTATTTAAACATCAGTGAATCGGAATATAAATAAGAAAAATCTATAGAGAAAGTTTTAAAAGCAAGAACTTTGAAGTCTGAAGAACAACGAAGAAACGGCACAGTACAAAGACAAAAGAAGTATCCTTAGTTACAGAAGCCCGACAGTGATATGAATAAAAGAGAAAATGACACCTCTGATCGACTCCCGCAAGTATGAACAATGCACTGATAATATGCTTAGAATATCTAAAAAAAAATTTAATTGCAGACTGAATAGTCGGTAAGCGAATAATCAAAAAATAACAGGAAAAATTTCTTTTTATTTGACTTGTCGTTGCGTGCCCTCTACTTGCAGTCTTAATTTGAAATAAACGAAGGAAAAGAGGATAAATTATTGCAAAGAATATATGTGATGTTATGACGTTGTACGTTATTAAAACCTTCAAAGCGCTCTCCTATAAAATCCATTTTTTCTATCTTTACCTACGCTTTCTCTTGGCAAGTATTAAACCAATTTTTATAATTTTTTTTTTAATTTCTTTGATGGTCAGACTCTATCATTTAATCGTGCGTTCGCTTTTAAAATTATAACTTTATCAAAAGCGACGAGCAAGCAAAGCTGCAAAAAAAACTAACTTTCAAATTATAATTAAAATTCGACAAGAGTTTATTTATAGAAAAAAATTATCAGTCAAAATGTAATCAATTATACGAGAATAAAGATTATATGGAATAAAGAAAAGATATATAAACCAGTGACAAAAAAAAACTATAGATAGGTTCGATTTTAGTTCGCAACTCCCTCTTAAACTTTCGCGGAAACTTAACTGCATGTTATATATATATAAATTATTACATCACTGTTTTCACATAGCAACTATAAAACAACAATCCAATATAAATATGTTAAATTTAGAAATATATGTGACTACCTTCTTTCACGAGCAACTTCATGTAGCGTAATATTTGCAAAATAATCGCGAGCGGTGAAACACCTGAATAATTCGAAGGTGAAATTTCGTCTTAACGGCGGGAAGGGGGGCGCAAAGTTGGCGCGCGCGAGCGGAAATAAGCCCTTCTGGCGTAAACTAAAACCGAAGTTACGTAATGGGGCGACGGGCGTGCGGGTCGCTCCACTTTTATGACTGGAATATTACTCTACTTTGGCTAATCTAAACTTTAGGGTTAATGTAACGTAATTCAGCGAGGGCGGTTTACACCCGGCTGGCTAATTACGTACGTCGCGCGATTCGGCCTGCGATCCTAATAAATTCATCCTGCGGACTTATGCACGTTATTACTTGTCTGTGTATACATACGTATGTGTATGATTACCATTATGTTTATTATATATATATATATATATATATATATCTGTTTATCGAAAACCAGCAAGCTTGACGTGACGAAGAGAAAATTGCGCAAAGAGAACAGGCGATCGAATTAATGGAATTAACATTTTGGGTACTGAATAGATTGCGCGTTAAATTAATCGTACCGGCAATTAATTAGATAAGTTGTCTATCTATTTACGTTAAGTAATGTTTAACAAATCTGAGAAATGCGTTTAGCACATAACAATTAATTGAACAAATAAATTTCGCAAATCGTTGTAATAAATAATTCGTCAGATAATAGGGATTTATAATATTTCGTAAAAGCAGGAAATTGTTGAAGCAGATTTCACCACACAATTAAGACTGAAAAGTTGGAAATGGGACAATAACTTACCTCGACGATGTAATGAAGACCCGACAGCGTCATCCTCGCTACAGAATCTTTCCGCCGTACTGGTTGCTGCCATCGTCTGAGAATGACACCCTATGAATATTCAGAAATGTGTTTTTCTTAATCACAATTTTCTGAAATCTTTAATTTTCTTGCTAAATCATTAAAGCGAATTTACAAAAAAAATTATTTAATATGACATCATTTCTTTCTAATCTGATATAATTTATTAAGGGGTTACAGAAATGTAGCAAATAGAAAAATTGAAAGCTTTTTAACGTCACGAAATTTTCATTTAAAGAGATGGACAAATAATGTTTGTTGATGGAAAAATCTATTTTTAATAATAAAATCAAAAGAAATACAAAATTATAACAAAAATACTAAAATAATAAACAAAATAATGGCGTTTTAAATAATCGTTGCAATCTCTGCGTACTTGCATGGTGACCAAAATTTCAACTTCCGTAAATTATCTGCGATAAACAAGTAGTTTTTGTTTTTTACTTTATTTGTTATTTTCGGTTCACAGACAAAATTTTTAAAAATTTAATTTTTTATAAAACATCTAATCATGGAAATTGCATTTTCTTAAAAAATTGCAATTTTTTTGTTACTACATATTTAAGAAAAAAATTAAAAATTGGAAGAAGTCTTCGTGAATCAATAAGAAATATTATTAAAAGTAAATCACTTTAAATTGTTTGGATAAACAATTGATATTTTCATAAGCATTATTTTTAAAAATAATGTCTTGAGAAAAGCATTTAAAGTTAAGACATAAATTTTGTAATTTTTAATAATTTATTTATAATTTATTAATCTATATTAATTTTATTTTATAACTTTAAACTAGTGGAAACTAAAAAATTTTTGATTTTTTGAAATTTCTATCCTATAATCCCTTAATCTATATACAATACTCTAAAGGAACAAATTATTTAATTAAAAATTGTTAATTAATTATTGAAAAAATTATATTTTGTAATTATGTTTAAATACACATGATATTTTTAAAAAATAATTCAAAAATTGTATACAAATTGTCTGTTATTAAGCTATTAGCAAAACAATATATTACAACTATTTAAAATTAATTTGATTCTCCTTGATGCACACAAAAATTTCAAACATACGAATTTTTTTATACATGTCCATTTTAAAGTTCAATAGATGAAATAAGCTCTCAAATCGAACTTTTATATTTAATTCTAAACAATTACATTAGTTTACAGCAAAAAATTGCTTTGAATCTGACTAAATGTTTCTTATAAATTTTTAAATAATGGAAACGATGCAAACTAAAAAATTCAATCATCAGTTTTCCAAGATAATCAAGATTTAATGTCCAAAAAATGATTTTTTAGATTTTTTTGTAAGAAAGTATAATAAATAAAATAAAATGCATTTTATAGAATATGAATAATATATTCATGATTTCGGATTGGAATTTCAAGCTGACGTTAATCTTCTTTACAAAAAAAGTCAAATATCGCTGAAATAATCATTTTTTGGACATTAAACTTCAATTATCTTAGATATCTAACGTGTTAGAGAAATTTGGCTTGCGACATCGTTTTCAGCATTCCTAAACCATTCCAAAAACCTATAAAAAACACGTAGAATTTAAAAAATAAATAGAATTTAAAATTTAAAGTAAAAAATTTTTTGTAAATTAATGTTATTATTGTAAGATTATAGGATTAGCCAAAAAACTAGACACTAAATATGATTTGCATTTTCTTAAAAAATTACGTTCTTTTTTGTTACAACTTAAGAAAAAAATTAAAAGTAGGGAAAAGTTACCGTGAACCGAAGAAAACGGTAAAATAGTAAAATAAAAATTTAAAATCAATTAATGTAATCAATTAATTTTAGTTACATTAAAATATAGAACGCGTAATATGCTATTTACAATTTACTTTATCAAGCGACGCGGTAACGGCGCAACGCCAAGTATATAAAATAACCATTACATCTTGAAAAAAACATTCTTCAAACCAAAATGACCACTGAATACATAAATCTTTGTAATCTCTCTTTGAAGTCTCTCACTTCTTGCAACATTTCAATTGTGATGTTTGCAATTTCTGTACAAATATTTGTTTTGTTTATCAATACTTCGAGGTCATTTTTAAGTAATGTCACGACACCAACAGTAAAAAGATATAATAATTTGTAAATGGCATATTATGTTTTATATTTTAATGCGATTAAAATTAATTAAATATAGTTTACAAGTTTGTATTTTATCTCATTAAATTTTTCCTCTTCTTTGACACATCTTGTATAAGAAAATATTTTAAATACTCTAAAAAATATTTTAGATAAAAACTTTTATGATTTATTATGTTTTATAACTGTGAATTTAGATTCTTCGAAAATCGAATAGTTTTAAAATACTTTTATTGATTGATTGTAAAATAACTTTATAATAAACTCATATATATGTATTAAAGTAAATTTGGTGTCACAAATCAATGAGAGAGTGAAGTATTTTGAAAAAATATTAAATTTTTAGAAAATTAAAACATACACTTATAGAGTAAGACGCCAAAAAAAGTCTAATTAATTTTTTAGACATCTTATCATTTCGATAATAATTGCTTAGAATCAAATACAATATAGGCGTTAGATTAGAAATATTGTCTTACAAAATAGGCACGTACAAGAAAATACGTACCTCTTAAATTTGTATGTTTAATAATGCATTTCAAGAAGAATCAAATCGGACAGTTTCGGACAGTTGTGACATAATCCTTCGTAAGG
Organism: Wasmannia auropunctata; assembly: GCF_000956235.1. Lineage (NCBI taxonomy): Eukaryota > Metazoa > Arthropoda > Insecta > Hymenoptera > Formicidae > Wasmannia > Wasmannia auropunctata. The sequence continues at coordinate 68,782 of NW_012027296.1, forward strand.
CATGCATAATTATTTCTAATCATAATATCAATGGATTCTTAACTCGTTCATCAAACTGATTTACTTAAAAGATTTCAAATTCGTCCTGTCGACATGATTTATCATGCCAATGCAGTGAAACTCTCAATTATCATAGATTACGATCGCTCATACGCTTGTAATCGCGCTAGAACATATATATTCTCGTGGTACAATGCACTCACTTCCGGTGTCTCGGTCGTGTCCGGTACGTCCCGGGTGATGTCCGGATCCGGCGGCCTGTGTTCCGGTACCAGTGCGCCGTACTTCCTCGACGCCATGCGTCGCCGTCGGTCCAGCCATCTCTGCTTCTCCGAGGCCTCCGATTCCTCGTCGACCCCGAAGAACTGCGCTGTCTCGCGTTTAATATAACTGCAAAATTCGAAAAGATATCATATCCCGATCAGACTCACGTACAGTCATGGACACGTCGATTGCGACACTTTCTATTTTATAGGTTTCAAAACGCAATAATATTTTGCAAAAGCGGACCACGATTGGTGTTATATTGTCTCTAGACTAAAGATAGTACATCGTGGTTCGCATTTGCAAAATATTAATTATCTATATAAAGTATATATTATGTATATTAAATATATATTAGAAACCTATAAAAAAGTGTCGCAACCGTGTGTCCACGACTGTACATATATGTTACCTCAAATATGTGTTTAGAAAAGAAGAAATCGTCCAAGAAATGTATTCTTTCACAATTCACATTGTTTTGCCGTAAAACATTATTTTAAGTTAAAATATTATTGTTGTAAAATTGAATGTCATTCCTATTCGAATGACCGAGCTCGAAAACCACTCTCGAAAACAAGAAGTGTCATTCATATATGAATAACGCTGTGACATGGCAGTTACGGTTAAAGCAACCGATTTTTCTATTTATTTATTGATTTATAGAAACAAATTAACAATATGTTACTCGTAGAATAAATCAGATTCAAAATAATTTGGAATAAATAATCTTTACGTGACAATCCACAATATATTTTTACTTCTATTGTTTGAAATAAAATAATGCAGGCAGCACAGATCGATATATAATGTTTCTATTTTAAAAGACCTTTTACCAGGATTGTCAAATAAATTGTTTTCTTTCAATTTGAACAAATATTTGTAGCTTTAAAATACAAGTTGCTTTAAAAATAATAAATGTATAGAAAAATGATATAAAAGTAAGTTTTCAGAAAGACAGCGATTAATTCTCACATTTTACATCTCTAATCTACATACATATGTTACTGGAAATACAAAGATCCTAAATTAAGACCTTTATTGTTTCGTATATTAATAAATACCGTCAGTAAACAATAAACTAATTTTTTTTCATAATAAAACTTCAAAAATATTATTCGATATTTTAAATTTCACAATTTTACTTTATACTATGTAAATTGCTCTTACAGTAGCAATTTTTATCCGTGTTATATTTTGACATACAAACAGTACTTTTTACAAAGTAATTAACTTTAAAAATCGATTAAAAAGGAGAGATAGACGAATTAAAAAATTTTGAAAAATAGGACATTGTCGACATTGCGCCGTCGACGCTCGCACTCACTTCCGGATGGCCTCGGTGCGGCTCTGATTTCTCCTTAGCCTTGGCCGTTGCGCTGCCGAGGCGCTCGCCGAGGAGCTGCTGACCTGGACGACCGGTCGCGGCGCGCTCGGCGCGGAAACGCTCCTGGCGATGCCGGCACTTCCGGCGGCGGCGCCGGAGGTGGCCAGCGGCACGGTCGCCGACGCCGTCGTCACCGGCGTCGCCGTCGTCGCGGCTGACGATGTCGCGGCGCCCACCGGGTACATTCCGATGCTCTGAGCCGCGTCCCCATCCCCGGTCGTCGACGATACCGTCGAGGTGCCGGTCGTACCGGAACTCGGCGATGGTTGCCTAAAAACGAAGAGGAATGTTATTTCCCTGGCGGGATTTATGGAAGAAGTTGGTGTTGCTAAAAAAAAGAAGAGATTTATATCCCGCCATTTTTATTGGATAGAGGTAAATATTGAATAGAAGATTTTTTGAGAAAGAAAGGTTATTCGATATCCGTACAGGAGACAATGGGCGTTTATTGTTTCGCCATCAAGGGAATCTGTTCAGTCCGATCGATTGTTGAATCCGTTTGATTTTGAAATCGGAGTGAGAATGCAATAGGAAACAAACGTATGTTTAATCTTTAAACGTCGCAAGTCAATTGATGATCAGATTTTCCAACGGATGTCTGAGTAACTTCGAATAACACAAATGCACGGTAAAAAACATTTTGTATGTTTTAAAAACCGGTTAAATTGTGTTATTTGAATATTTTGTGTTAAATTAACATTCAACATTTTTTAATGTTAAAATGACACAATTTATAAGTAACAAATAATAATAAATAAAATTAATGTAGTTTTAAAACAAATTCTAAAATAAATAAATAAAATGCACGTGTTATAATTTAACATATTATAAATGTTAATTTCGAATATGCTTCTAAATCATGTCAAAGTGATACAATTTTTGTTAATTATTTATATAATATTTGTATTTCATCTATATGCTGAAAAAACTTCGTGACATCGCTGTTTTACATACGATGGTTTGTGCATGCGTGCGATATTGATGTAATGGTGCACGGAAAATATGTGTGTGGATGTTACAACAATATTCTCTATGTTTGGAAAAGAAATGCATGTGAATTTAAGTTATATTGATGTTACATGGTATACATCTGATCAGTATGGTTATCACAACCGTAGTGCTTAGGATAAATAACATTCGGTTAGAATATCTTTATATATGCAATGTGACTCAATCGAAGCATTATTTGTTATCTCTCTAATGTGGTCTGCACAATAAATAATATGATTGAGAGATATATATGAAATAGTTGCACATCACAACATTGAGGCTGAGAATTCAGGAATAAAGTTAATATAAGTCACTTCCAAAGTATTTTAATTCCTATAACCCTTTTGAATTGATAACCGAAAATTATCACAATTATTATGTTGTGGCAACAGTAATTTTTTTCTGTGTGTGTGTGTATATAGTAATATGTTGATGTATAATACTATACATTAATGTTGCACACTCTGCGTACTCAAATCGTACTTCTCTATTTACTTCTTTTGTAAGCTTTAAAATTATAAACTCAAGGTCTTAAAATATTCTTATGTGTTGTATAAATGTGAATAGATACTTATATTCTGATTACATACATACTCTGAATAATTTATACCAATCATCATTTATGAAGAACGTAAAGACAGGAAATATAATTGCAAAACTTTTTTTGATTTTTCATGTGCTCTGTACATTTGGTATATATCTATCCACATTTCTTTGTGTATTTTCTTGTGGAAAAGAAATTTTCATTCTATACAAGGGTAGCGAAAAAAAAACGAGAATTCAGACGATTGTTAGACGTATTACAAACGACTTCAGCATCCTCTTAAGGGGATCCTAGCAGAAGACCGAACTTGCACAATAATACAAACTTTTTAATTTCAAAATAAAAATATCGATAGTGATATCTTTAATTCAATTTCTTACATTATCGTTCTGTCTCATTCAAATACATCTGTTCTTATCTATCAAGCGTCATGTACCTATTGCAAGATCTGAAATCTATTGCTATAAATATTTATTGCTCTGCTTACCATTCTGCATCTACAAACGCGAGTACACATGCATAAAATCAATTCAAGTGAAATTATTGTTTATTAGGCTTTTAATCTCAACTTCATGATTCAGTTCTCTTGATTTGGTCAAAACCAACCTTGCAATTCATACAAATAAGCTATATAACTTTTATGTATTAAGCGAACATTATCATGAGCTCTATGTGCAAAAAAAGTGTAACATCAAGTAGTATTTATTTAATTATTTTTTCGATTTTAAGCTTAAGTTATGTCAAGCATAGTTTATTCGTGTATATATTTCAAACGTGTAAAAAGATTTCGTGAAGCCAATTCGGAGAAATTCTGAAACTGTAATATCAGTAATTCTTTGTCACGCTATTGCATCCCCTTAAATTAACAAAGATTTGGATAGACTATTTGGGACACATGAAATGTGTTAAACACACATTTTCTTTTAACTGTATATGATTTCACCACTCGCACTTTCACTCTTTCGCTTGCTGCCTCGATATTAACGTCTCTCGCGAAAATTGCAACCGTACAAGAATTTCCAGGCCGACGACAATAAGCCGGTGTCATACTACGTATTGCGGATCGGATTGAGATTGCGAATCACGGATCGGAATTCAGCCAATGACGACGAGGCAGCTCTGGATACACCTCGCCATGATTGGCTGAATTCCGATCCGCGATCCGCAATTCCAATCCGATCCGCGTCTGTTATACATAGTGTGACACGGGCTTAAATAGACCGGGTCCGGTTTCACGAGTACTCTCTAGCGCCTTTGGTACCGAGACACGATCGTGTCTTTTGATAACTTACAGATAATGTAGGCTATCTCTTAGTTTATATTCTTTTTTTTTTCTTCGTAATTTAATCATGAAGTTTGCTCGAGTAATATCTCTTTTAGAAGGAAAAAATAAAAAAATTTATTTTAACATAACAGTGAAAGAGAGAAAAGACCCTGCGGCACATTCAGACCAAGAACTATCGTGCTTCTATGCTATAATTTAAAGTTAAAAAGTTTATATGAGAAAAATTAAGAATAAAAAAAAACACCTAAAATTATAATTACTTAAGATTCAGCAACTTTTGACGCAATTATCAATACAATATTAAAAAATGTGAATGTTTTTGTATATACTTTCCGAGGGGTAAACCGCTAACCAAAATTATGTACACCAATGCCTAGTAATGCCCGAGGTAATTTCTAATTTCTGACCGACCATAATGCCCCACGGATAACATCGTGAGAACAATCTTATTATTTAGCGTAATTTATTTAATATTCACACTTTATTACGTGTTGTAAATATGTGTGACATAAAACAATTGTCAATTGTTTAAAAATAAAACGTAATAGTGCCCAGTAATGCCTAGCAATGCCTCGAATCTGTACAGCGCAATGCTCTTAGCGGTTTATCCCTCGATACTTTCTACATTTTAGACACATATATCAGATATTCCAAAACTTATACTTTAATTTTATTTTCATTAAGATTTCAAAACCATATATCTCGATATTTTAATTTGTATTTATAAAAGTATAAAATATAGATATTGCAGATCAAACGTACATGATTTGAATCCCTGTATTATAAATCACTTTACTGTAAAGTAATAATAGTGGCATGTAAATAATATTTATAATAATATCAGTTTTACAATCACATTATTTATAATATTTTAGTTTCTAAATATAGCGAGGCATTCAATGTAATATTCGTGATTTTCCCGTTGATTTTAGCTGACGTACACAGAATTTCCATTCTTGCGCGCTTGTATGTTTATTAATTTTTTTCACATTCGTGGTTTTCATTGTCGAGCGGCGACACATTTTCATATCCTCTTCATTGGAATGGGGAGAATTTTCATACCTGCGAATTTCAATTTTGACATAAAATTCGACCTTGCGCTCTCGAGAATCGCAGCAAGCTCTCTCGAGAAATGTGCTATTTGAATAACTGGAATAGTTACTTTTATACTAATATTTTTCTGCATATCAAATCTGAAACTTCCTTCAAAGTTAGCTTTACGTTCTTAATTAAATAAAAATTAAATGTAATAGACAAAAAACGTAATTTTCATATTTGTAGGAATTTATTTACATAAAACTCGCGTACCATTATATAAAGATTTACAAACTATTGAAAGCACTGACTTTATTTTTAATTGAGTTCTAGAGTTTCTTAATAATTTAAATTAATTCCGACCAAAGAAAAGAACACTCTGAAAAAGTACAGCTCTCTTGCGGTAAAAATAATTCTTTTTTTAATTCTACTTGCTTCACATTTGAGAGAGTGATCTTTGCTTATTTTTCAAAAAATTCAGTTTTAACATGCAAAAGGTATCCGAAGCCATTCTATTTATTATTAATAATAGGTAGATAAACTTAAGTTAGTATTCCAGCTTCAGTTTATGATTGCGTTGCAATTTTGTAAGTCCGACAGTATTCGGCGCGCAGTTTACATAACTGAAAATGTATTTAAATTTAACAGAAATGTTATTAGACCGAGATTCAGTCTTGGCGCTTTTGTATTCAGTATAGTAATTGTGTTAATCACGTTAGTATTATTTATGAAGATTCATTTGTTAAGATTCACTACTGATTTTCGGACACATAGTAGAATCTTGTAAGTTGTTCTGTAAATTCTCCCGTGTTTGTCAAGTTATATATATGTATATTTATTTATCGTACAAAATATGACAAACTGAATGATGTCCGTTATCCGTATACCTCCGCTTCGTTAAAGGCGCGACCTAACGGTTTATTTTCAACATTGTTTACAGCTTCACTATTTCTACGGAAGAATGCTTAATTTATTCGCCGGCGCTTATTAATTGCATTACGAGCAATAAATCACACGCGTTTATACCGTAAGTAATAATAAATTAGCGGATTTCTATTTACGGTCTAAGCGAAGAAATATCACGGAAATATATACGCACGCGTTATATATAAGACGCGCGGTTTGAACCGAGGATGATTTATACTTGCGCAAATAAAAAAGGAAAACTGCGCGCCGGGAATTTCCGCGACGCCACATTTTTCTCGCAGCGGCAGCTGCATCTTTCGCAACCCCGCATTCATTTAGGCGAAGTGCAGCGCTCCCCGGGGAAAGATGCGAGGGAAGAGGGCGGAGGAGTGAGTCAATATCGCGCGCATCAGGGCTAATTAATGGCGAGCTCGTCCCTTCTTAGACGCGCTGTCACCCCTTTCGCAGCGGATGCCGCCACGTTAGTAATTCCTCCCTCCCAGGAAATTCGTGAATTTTTCACCCGACTGCCCGCCAACTCAAAATAGATTTTACGGAAAAACCGCGTGATTAAGGTTTTAATCAGCCGCAGTGTGGAGGAGTTAATTAATATATTTTAAATAATATATAGACGTTCAATTTCCTCAACGAGGAACGATAAGATAACGATTAAAAAATGGATTGCGAAGCAGAAACGCGCCAGATGAAAAAAAAAAGAGGAAAGGGTGCGCCTAAGCAATATTCACGGAAAGAATGTCACGCCGCGAGACCGGCGTGTCCCTATGAATAGATGAAGAGAGATAGAATTGAAGAGTCGGCTGAGCTTGCAGCTTTCGTGCAACTTGAATGCACGTAAGAGCGCATGAAGGAAGCAATATTTCTCGGCGCCTGCGCTCAGAATATATACACACGGAAGAATTTACAGGTTTAACTACTGGAAAGTTCATCATCGATATAAATATTTGATCCTTCGGCACATCTCTTATCCCGAGCTTTGCCGCGTTGCTCCGAAATTCTATTTGAAATATAACTCGGTTAGAAAGATATACGTAGTTACAAAATAAACGGAAAATTAACCTTTCGGTGCCACACTATGTGTTTTGTCACGGGAGCAAACAATACTGCGTATTGTGTAAAAATATTGTGTAAAAAATTTCCTTCAATCGAAACGCCAGACATTAATGAATAAAATAGTAATAAGAAAATGTAGGTATCTTTATTAATAGAAAGATTATGGCATATAAAGTAAAGGGAATCATCGGAAACCATGGACAATGGCATCGAAAGCAGTTAAAAAGTTTAACATAAATATGCAAAGAGCGCCTTTTTCAATCAAAGCGGATCCCAGTCAAAAAAATCTCGGGCAAAGCGCCTAATAATATTTTTGTATAAATTTTTACAATTTCCAGTTCGTGCAAATGTAGATCCAAGCTTCAAATTCTGGCTGGCGTGATATTTTTCGTAATAAATTCTTCAGAGCGGTTCGTAATAATTATTAGCCTCGATATTATTAAATTACTAGTCAATTTAATTAGTGATATTACATAACCCCAGCTTCAGTCTAGGACTATGTTTCACAATTTTGACAAATAATCAGCGCGGTTTGCATTAACTGAAAATTGCAAGACATTTACACAACGATACCTATAATTAGGCATCAAAATTCGCTTTGACTGAAAAAAGACATTCTTTCCTTATTTGTGTTACTCCACTTATCGATCCATTTCCTCTTATTATTGTTTAAAGATGTTAAGTTTTTACACTTTTGTGGAAGATAAAATTTTATGTCTTTCTCATTGTCAGATTCGTTCTAACGTGTGAATAAATTAGCCAAAGAGAGTAAACTCTAATAGTTAGGGTAAAATATTGGAGAAAACCGAGCAAGCTCCTATTTTAGCGTTCCGCCATTCGCGATGTCTGTTAATAATTTTCACGTCGTTCCAGAAATTCCCCGGCACGCGGTGCGACGCGAAGGAAGTTTCCATCGCAGAAATATTCCGATCGGAAAAGCCGCAAGGCGACGCGACGCGACGCGACGCTTTCGCCTATACCGGGCTAGTATACTTAGGTCGAGCGTTTAAGTTTTAACATAAATACAATGTCTCGTTTCCGCTTGTTTCGCTCACACCGCGCCGCGCCACCGCCGCCCCGCGGCCGGAAATTAAGGGTACGTCGCGACGCCCGTCGCCCGCCCAATTTCATTAGCCCGTTTCGATTTGATAAGACGGCGACCGCGGATAAATGCATAGGTCGATGATAAATTGCACGCCAGATAAACGAGCGTACAATAAATGAGAGCGAACGCGCAGGATGTTTCAGAATAATTATAACACTCTAAAAAGCCATTCATATTTCCGTTGTAAACGCCAATGTTTTATTATAATAAAAAATTACACCGAGCTTTAATCAAATTTTAGCTGACCCTTCAAAAACAAGAATTTTATTTAATGAATCTTATTATATGTTGATAGACCTAATGTGTAATTATCGGTTTATAACAAACAAAGTTTATAACCGGAAAATTGCTATAAATTATATCCAAAAAATTATGAAATATATTAGAAAGAGAAAGAGAGAGAGGGGAGAAAAACAGAGAATTTTTATTCGCGCCACTTCCGTTTATGTGTATATAAGTTAGAGCTCTGGCTTGCTTTTAAAATAAGAAATTTCTACCGACAAGTTCTCTGAGCACACATCTTATCTCAATAAGAAAGCCTCGGAGGACTTAATTAATTTGATTTAAAGGGAACACGGACGCGTATTGCCGCGAGTGCTCCCCTCCCCCTTCTCGGCGCGTTTCAGTTACATTTTTCTCCGCGTTGTCGACCCCGAGAAATTCTAAGGACACTCATTCCGCGCACCGTGACCATACACCCCTTATAGGGCAACAATGGCTGCTGCACTCTCTGAAACTCGGTCCAACACTCTCGGGGCACACTCGCCGTATTTACCGCCCTCCTTTTCCTTCCCCCGCACCTGTCCCGCTTTTGAATAATCTTCAATGTCGCTTAGTCACGTTCCATGCCCATATTTTTCCACAATAACCATAGCAGGAAGCTTCGATTTGGTCGCTATATCTATATCGCGATGGGATTTTATCAGCTATTAAATGCCTATGATCGGACAGCGAGAGAGATTGGGATATAATAGCGGAAAAATCGAGCTGGAATTAACAAAGAGAGTAAAATAAACGTACAGATTGAAATCATGGATTGATTTATCGGTATTGATTTGACGGCAATAGAAGTTAAAAAAAACTGCGATAAATTAAATGACCCAAGATAAAGTCTAAGATAAATAAAGGAAAGCAGGGGGTGAAAACTAGGAGAAACTGGAGAAAAATAGACGCGAGGAAAAACTGCGAAGCTAAATTGTACTGGGGTGGACTGGAAAGAGAAATTAAAAGAGGGTGAAACTGGAAGAGAGGGTCACTGAGAGAGATCCGAGAGTAACTCGAGAAACTGGAATAGATTTGAAAGGCCACCTCTCTCTCAGTGAAACAGCTGTAACGAAGAGGTAGACAGCGTCAGACTGCGAGGAGACAGATTCAAACGGTCCGATAGAGACTGTTAGATGTTAGCAGGGACGCCGTGACGCGTCTAGAAATGAGTTGGAAGAAACTGCTACGCTGAACTGAGAAGAGACCGCGCGCGAGGAAGAGACGGAAAGAGAGAGAGAAAAAGAGAGAGAGAAATCGAGCGAAAAGAGGCGAACAAAAGGAAGAGAACGAACGCGGGGAAAACGAAATGTGGCAGAGCAGAGGGTAGGCGAGGGAGAGGAATGCGAGACGAGGCAAGGAGGTGGCGAAGAGGGGGGGGGGAAAGAGGAGAAACTGGTCGCCTGTGTCATCCGCGGAGAAAAGACAGAGCTTAAAGCACGCTATACCACCTATCAAGCGGTAAATGGTATAGCGATGTGCCCCGGTTGTTTTTCACGTGGGTGGATTTTAACCAACGCGAGATATTACTCTCCCCTTCTCTCCACCCCCCCCCCTCACCGCCGTGCCCTCTTCTCCGGCCGCCACGCGCCACCCGTCCCGCCGACCTTAGCAGGGTGTGGCCTCCATCCCGCTGCTTTTACATCGCTTTTTCCGTCCACGTACATACGCCAGCGCGCGGGACTGACATTCTTCAAGCCCTCCCTTCACCTTCCCCTCCCCCTTCATCCCGGGTCGCCGCGCGTTAAACCGTTGCCTTTAATTATCGTTTCCGAGCCTCCTCCGTTCATTACAATGATCGATAGCTCGCGACTGCGGGTTGTAAAACAACCCCGCGTCGGCGATTTGTTTTATTCGCTCGTCTCGCGTGAAATCCTCCCTCCCGCGCTCACAGCGCGCGCGCGCGCGCGCGTTTCCTCTAAGCACGACATCACACGCCCGCGCTAATTAATCGTTTAATGACAGAGGCCGATTTTTTCCACGCGACCACCCGCTTTAGAGGATGCCGCCGCGCCGTCACGCGCAGCACGTGTGCGTTGACGCGCGCTGCACTCGCCGTTTAACCCTAACCAGCCATCCGAAGCTACCATTTGTTACACGCATGAACGAGGAAAGAATTTTTTACAATTTTATATATATATATTTTTTTTCCTTTTATCTATTTATCTCTTCGGGTAATAACAATGATCGAAGAGCTCTTTAGCGCAACAACATCCCGGATGAAGGCGGCTCGTGTCAAAAATAATTCTGCAAGGTTTATATGACTATTGTGCATATTGTCATTTGCGCTTATCACTAAATATATATACTCTGCGTTAAAAATAAGCGTACATTTGTGTTAATGAGTTCATTAAGAGCTTCGTTAATACCTACTTCATAAATAAATAATGAATAAGTGTATTGTCCATTTATGCATTATATTTCTATGTAGTTATTAAAGAAGCAATTGTATTCTTTTCCATATCGTTCATTAAATACTTTCATCAGTAAGCTTGTTTCTCTAACACTTTTTTAACAAGTTCACATTTGTAAATAAATTTATGTTAGTTATTAGACGTAATTTATTATACTTCAAGTTTAGAACACCTTTCTGCTTAGAAACAATTTTTGAGATATTTTTCAAAGTTTGTATAGTACATTGATTATAAAAGAAACAATAGTAATAACGTCACTTTGTTAAATATAACAAAGACCTAGTATACAGAGTGTTTGAAACCATTCGTATCACACTTTTTTCACAGAAATGGGTAGTGACCGAAAGTTGGGGGAAAAATTTTCATTACCAAAACCTGAACCATCTAACAATAGCATTTTGGTTTTTCAGAAACTAGGGTAAATTGAATTAACTCTGAAGTTTTAAATAAAAACATAGGTTAAGAGGTCGTTTGCCTTGAAATTTCCTGTTCATTCCTAAAAGCACAGCTATTACCGTCCGAGTCATCGCATAAGGTCTTGAAAATTTCATATTTAAATTGTTACATAATTTTTATTTAAGCCCCGATAACTTTTGATGTCTTAAAAATGGATGACTCATAATCTGTGACATTTCCGTATTTTTCACTCGATTTACGCTCCTATTGAAAATTTCAAACTGGACTTGAAGTTTATCCTACTTCCGGTAATTTCCAAAAAATCAAAATGTCTCCGTTAGACAGTTCAGATAAGCTTTAGTAATGAAAATTTTTTCCCAATTTCCGGCTACTATTCATTCCCAGAAAAAAAAGAACGATACGGATAGTCTAAAACATCCTGTGTATTTTTTTCTAATGACAGTTTTTTTACAACACTGTATTCAAGAGATTATTTTTCGAAAACCAAGCAATCGTAAATTAGATTGTTGTGCTATTAATGCAAACTTCATTACTATTTCTTCATAAAAATTTTTACAAACGTAAATTTATTTAAACTAAAGTTTTATTGTATACCTAAATAAAAATTTTGAACATTTGTAATCTCGTATTTTTCATTCTTCTACATCTGATATCGCACTTAATTATTTTAGAAAATTATTACAAGATTAAAAAGGCGAAGCGTTACCTTTGACTCAACTCATTTATTTCCTAACATGCTTCCGGATAAAAGAAATCTCGAACGAGGAATTCCCCTTTATCGGGGAATAAAGTTTTCATCCCTCTTTTCTCATCAGCTCTCACCTCACCGTCACTTTCTGATCGTTCTTAATCGCGATGCGGCGCGCGAATTAAAATTGCATCTCGTGTAGCTGCAGTAATAACCGCACTGCGTAAAACGATACTGCAATCGCATGATGCATAAAGGCAAGGAACGAGCGTAAACGAATCCGCCTCCATAATTACGCGTGCGGGATTTTTACGGACTAGATTACAATATTTATATCTTCGCGATAGCGCGCAACCCTCATTCCCTTCATTAAAGAAACCGCTCGCTCTCTCTCTCTCTCTCTCTCTCTCTCTC
>NW_012027296.1:81579-122095 GCF_000956235.1 Wasmannia auropunctata
CCCCCCCTCTTTATGAAAATTTATATCATACCAAATTTGAATTTTTACTATTAAATGCTGTGGCGATATCTTTAATTAGATTACCGCAACAGAATCTATTAATTCTAATTTTATTGTGAAGTATGTTTTAAAAAGCAAGATTTTGTAACTTCAATAAACTTCTTATTTTTTTTTTTATATCGGATTTCTATGATTTTGATTTTGTTCGCTGTAATACGTTACGAAGCGACGAGAGCTCGAAACACCCTATATATTACGGCACGCGGCAGAACGTGGCGTTCGAAATGCGTGAAAGCGTGCTTTATATTCGCATAAAGGCCCCGAAGTACATGTTGTCGGGCGCGAATGTGCGTATCACACACCCGGGGGCTCTAACAAATAGTTCCGGTTATCGGTGCTTTCGCGCGACTTAGGCTCGCTCTCTCTCTCTCTCTCTCTCTCTCTCTCTCTCTCTCTCTCTCTCCCTTTCCCACTCTTTCTCTTCCTCAAAAAAAAATTTTTTAAATTTACTGCGATTCTATTAAGACCTCTTTAAGGGATACAGGCGTTGTTTTATCTACGTTTTTTTAGGGTCACGTTAGGAGATGTATTCACTGTTGAATTTATAATGTCAAATTATATCAAATTCAAATCATTTTTAATGGTTTCTATAAACCGCCACTGCTCCTACTCAATAATTAATTTAACTAAAGCAATAAAGTTAAACAATTCAACTCGAGAAATGTATTAAATTTGACTCAAATTTAGTTTACTAACAATAAGTGCATAAGTTAATATAAACGAATGGAATTATTCACTTCAAAACTAAGCACAGAAATGGGTTGATTAAATGGTTGTTTTATTAACCACATGTTTTGTATTGAAATATTACATTTTGACACATATGGAAGTAAAAAATAACGAAATGTTATTTCAGTCAAGAAATTAGTTTAAATTTGTTTCTTTAATATTTAACAGTTTACAATTAATATTATCTATACACTGTTCTATAGTGTCAAACTGAATAATTCGCCACTGCTAAATAAATGTTATTTTTAACTAAAACGATGGAGTTAAACAATTTAAAACAATTCAAATTTAACCCAAATTTGAGTTAAATCCCATTGTTCTATTTAAAAATAACTATTTATTAAGTAGAAGCACTGGTAATTTAAATAAGGTTCAATTTGACACTATAAATTTAACAGTATATCCACTGTGTAAAACAAAACCTTAAAATTCTATAAGCCGAAACATTAATCAAATTTTTAAAAGTAAACCAATTGACAAATATTGTATTAACTAAACAATTTCTCTCTCTCTTCCTCTCTTTCTCTGTCTTTCTTTTATCCTTTTTAATAACATAAAATTATTTTTACTTAAGAATAGACAGAAAATAGCACGGACAAATTTTTTAGTTGAGACATATTACACACGTCAATATGCAAGATACATGTTTTTTACTTTTCAAATAGTAGTATTGGTTGTTCCAATTCTAGAACAGCGATGCGCTAGCACTTCGATTGATAAGCCGATCCCGCGATGAAAGTGAACCGATATAAGCCGCAAATAATAATTACGATCGCGTGCGAGTCAGTTATTAGAGGGAGTGCCGGAAACTGCTTCGGTTACTAATGATTATGTTCGTTTTTCGAGTACCACCCTCTAATGGCGCCACTTAATCAGAGCCACTTCACGAGTTCGCCAGACTCGCCTCGTCGAACAATCGATCGGATTCGCGATGCCTAGAAGGCCTGAACAATGCAAAAAATTACAATTGCGGTTTCACGTGTGTGTTCAATCTTTAAGTCCAAACTTTCGATGACTACAGATTATTAAATAATCGTATTTCGCATCTGTGTCAATATTTAAATTATTACGTTAATCCCAAAAAATCCTTTTTACAAAATTCATCAAAAGATTAAACTCATTTGAAGAATACTTTTATTAACATTATTTCAATACATTAAAAAATGATATCTATAATATTATTGCACGCCTTAACAAGAATAATCTAAAAATGATTAAGTCGAGAGTCCATGGAACATTTTCTGTTAATTTTCTAGAGTGTATTTTTTTTAATTTTTCATGAAAAAATTTGTACTCTGAAAAAAATTAGCCTCGAAAAAATACTGAAATGTTTATAATTAGAAAAAGTTTCTTTATTAGATAAATTTATATGTGTCCATAAAATTTTCAACAAAAACTAAAAGTTTCTAAAAGCAAGTTAAAAGATTTGGGACATTAAACGGAGAAGAATTTATTTACAAGTACAATTTTTTGATAATAAAACATTTTTTCAATTAAATTTTTTAAGATCTTCGTGAGAATAGCTTTAAAAATACATTTAATATTTTATTACGGATTTCAAATAATGAGAGAGATATATTGGCTGTAAATTCGCGCTACTGTTGATCCTGCCAGCCGAGTAAGGACGTTCGACCGGCTGCGTGAGAATTAGCGGTCGGCCGCGAAAGAAATGTAATTCTGTTTGAGTTACGATCGCCCATTTTGTCATCAGCACACGGAGGGAGGGCGTAAAAAGGCGATATAATTCAGTCTCGAAAATTGAAACCGGATATTAACGGCGTCGAAAGAGAGCGTGCGGAAAAGTTCCGCAGTCGCGGAAATAAAAGTCGCACCGTAACGTTCGCGCGCCATCTTGTTTCACGCGATATAATGATATTTCACTGAAAATGACTGTACACAGGATAC
This sequence comes from Wasmannia auropunctata, assembly GCF_000956235.1. Classification (NCBI taxonomy): domain Eukaryota; kingdom Metazoa; phylum Arthropoda; class Insecta; order Hymenoptera; family Formicidae; genus Wasmannia; species Wasmannia auropunctata. The sequence continues at coordinate 84,274 of NW_012027296.1, forward strand.
GTTAAAGTGTGATTTAGCGTTAAAGTATATGATTATAAATTCTGCTCACGATACGCGTCAATTATTTCTACCTCATAGGAAATACGGTAAGCGAGTCTGTTGAAATGGACCAGAGATACAAGACCGGGATAACGTCCTCATCCTCTAAAATATTGCCGCCTTCTCCTTAAAATAACAGCAGACCGTTATAATCGTGAAAGATGGCCGCGCGATATCGTGTTGCCAAGCTTTACAATAATCCACAATTGTCACTGTAAAACGTAACGGTTAAGCCTTAGAAATTTGTATTTGTAAGGAAATGTACACGTATACCGGAGTTGTCTACAGACACACAGAACGAAAGTCAAAGAGAAGATCTTTCCTTTTTGTCCCTGGAACGTATCTTATATTTACAGTTTCATTTACTTGTCGTTGTGCATTTAGCTTAATACGTTTATCCCTCCGCTGCCGCACTAGATGTACATTTTGTTACAGAAGAAACAGCACACTGGATGCCGTGTAAAAATATCGCATAAAAGTGAACAAATAATTACATATTATAAAAGTTTCTTTTCAATCGAAATGTCGGACTCTAAAATAAAATATGTAAAATGATAACAAGAAAATGTATATGTATCTTTATTAAAAGTTATAAAAAAAAAGTTATAGCGTATACATGAGATAAAGGAAATCATCTCGAGTATGAACCCCCGAAGGGTCAACCACTACTAAAAAAAATGTGATTGCCAATTATGGCAATTATGGCAATACAACACACGTTATTGCCAGTATTGCTTTTGTAGTGTCAGTAGGTAAATATCCAGCCATCTATTATCTCATGTACTGCCACCTATTGCATAATATTGCCAAGTATTGCTAATGTATTGCTTGAGATATTGCTAATATGTAATAGCGTATTGCTAGTATTGTATTGCCGCAATACTGGCAATATATTCCTAAAAACATGTACACTGATTCCAACAGCATAGTGGTTGACCTCTCGGGTATGCCATACCCGCAGTGGCAGTAAAGGGTTAAATTCCCGTTTACCGCGCCGCTGCTGGTGCGTCGCAATGCGTTGTTTATTTATATAAAAATCCCCCCGCTGTGCGGTAGCGGAAAGATGCAGAGGAGAAATGTGGGTCGACTCGTTAATGAACCTCTCCTCTCGCTTTTACTCTCTGACGGAAACCTCGAAACCGTTTGGGCAGATTCCTCAAGGCCCCCGTCCGCAAACCGCCGTGTGTTTCCTGATGGCGCCTTCGGCGACGAGACGACGACGGCTCGGCCGCCGCGCCGGGTGCGCGCGCCCCGACGATACGCACGTGCAGGAGCGAGCGCGCACACCTCGCGCCCCCCGGTGTATAAGGCCGGTCTCACGACGGTGTTAACGACCCCGGCGATTGACCCGCGTGACCTGACCTAGAGTCCGTTCCGCATGCGCTCGCGCCGGCTTCGGCCGGCCCCGACGTCGCGTCGCGTCGCGTCGCGTCGCGCTGGCAGAATCGCTCGATATATTCGGATCCTTGTCTCGGTTACACCAGTCAGTGTTCACTCGACCAGCGAGCTGCGAGGAGACAACGCACGATGGGATTGTTCCCGAGAAATACACTCTCGTCGTCGATTATCGAAAGGGAATTAATATTCTTTTCGTCTTTTTTTCTCTTTCTGGACAACCCTAACCGAAGGATTTTGGGATCTCTGATTGCGCGTGGAGCGAGTACGGTTGCAAGTTTAATTTGTGATTTGATTGGTCTCGCGGAAGACTTGAAACAGTGCTCGATGTCCTTAACGATAATAAGGAAAAGTTGTAAAAAAAATTGTGAGACTCGAAAGAATTTTTTTTCAAAGATATTAATGAGAATTTTTAGTGACGTGAAGTACGATGAAGGCCGGTGACGTTAACGTTTTCTTAACAATTTCAAAAGCTAATTCTCTTTGAACGTCTGCATATTGTATTACATACTAATATAATTATGTAGCTTAAATAATTTTTTCCGAGCTATTCAATCTTCAATGTTTCATAATTGAAAGCCTCATGAGTGGAGTGTATTTAATTAAGAACATTGCCTTCAATAAGCAATTAATGCACGAGATAAATAATCTTTTAAGTTTAATAATAGCAAAAAAATATGGTAAGCAATAAAATTGTAGAGATTGTAATTGATGATATTTTTCCTTCAATATTACGACGGAAGAAAAATGGAGAATGTTTCGTGAACGCACGGGGAACACCAGTTTTACAAAGGCTCAATAAGCGTTATAGCGCGCGGAGAATAATTAGTGATTACCCAAAGCTAAATCCGTCCATTCAATTATCCCGCTTGCGAGCGTTGCATTAACAGCCGCATAACGTTAGTTTCTCATACGCAAGATCCATTGTAAATGTCAGGCATTCGTAATAAATGCGTCGCCATTAATTAATATAATGCCAACAGCAATCGCCGTTATATATCCGCTCTCCCACCCCTATCGATCCTAATTTCCAGAACGCATTCAATCTCAAATGCTGTTTAGTTTAACACAGCTTTACGCGCGCTGCGTGTGTAACTTGCGATAAAACTCAAATTCACGATTATTACGATAATGGTGCAATAATAAGCGCGATAGTTGTTGCCGTTTTATACCATCGTCGTCGCGACAATATAACGACATCAGACATTTTCGTCGAGGTTACATGGTAAGGGCGCAAATATGATTGTTTCGAGAGTTTCAATGCCGAGTGCTGAAAAATTAGATGCACAAACTTCGGCATTGCATTAGGAATTCAAAAATGACGAGGGGAAAATTGAGTTTGTTGGAGCTTTCGCTTGCCTTCGAGATGACAACTGAAAATAAATGGTCTTTATACAAATTAATTTCTGTACAGATACAAATTTTAACTTAAAAGAAAAACTAATTTTTTCGCTTCTATCTAATTTAAAGCCTTCATTTTTATTTAAATAGAATTTTGATGTATGTGCATGTGTGCTTAATTAACAGAGTGTCCTTAATTATCAAGATTTCAGTCACGAATATTTCAATACTAAAAATTACGAGAATATAAAACCAGTATTTAATTGTGTTTTCTTTACGAAAAAATTTAAATTACTCAATTTAAAATATGTATCTAAAATTTCTATATATATAGTTTTTTATCTCTTTGTAATTATGGAAAATTATAACATGAATACAATACAATATTCTCGGAAATTATATTCCTTCATTACTATTGTAGATCCCAAAATTGCAAGCCACAAAATTTTAGCATCCAATAATGTAATCAATGTTAAAATTCGAAATATTATAGCCCTATATACCATATATCGTATAGTAAGAATTTCATAAGAATTTCAAAGTATAATATTAGAGAATTGCTATTTATACTTAAATCCACGAAACAGACTTAACTGAAATAATAAAGCAAGTCAATATTATATCTCGTAAAAATCTAATGAGATATAAAAGTATAAAATCATAAGATATTATTAAATTATTAAATATTGAAACTGTAGAATTCTAAAAGATGTGCAGCGTCCGAGATTCAAGAAAAAGTCTTTAAATACATATGTGTCTTTAAATATTTTAGTTTGCTAAAATAGCAGCAATATAAAATTATTGTTTAAAATAATTTCTAAAACTAATACATGAAATTATAAAACAAATATATGAATTTTAGAAACACCAAATGCAATTTAAAGCGGATCTTGGTGCTTAACAATAATATTTTTGTATAAATCTTACAATTTCCAATTCAAGTAAACTGAACATTTTGCACGCCGAATATTTTGTCGGTCTTGAAATGCAGCTCCTAATCTGTGAATCCGGACTGTAATATCACAATTAAATTGACAAGCCATTTAATAATTTTGTATGCTAATGAGCATTAAATACAAATATATATATTTGTAATTTTCTTTTTTTGAATTGCAGACATTGTATATTTTATTAGAATATACACTACATATTTTAATATACAGTCGAACCTCGATAACTCGAATCTCAAGGGACCAGAAAAACTGTTCGAGTTACAGAGTTTTCGACTTATCGAAATTCGAGTAAAAGAAGGTTAAGATATGAAAATTCGACTTACGGAGGCTTTGTACAAGAGTTTATAATTTTCCGATTATAATGGCTTTTAGAGGAAAAAAATCAATATTTAACAGTGAATTATTTATTGAATACATATGATAAATATAACCATAAAACAAAATACCAGGCTATTACTCCACGGTTAGGTTACACATGTAGCTACTTCGAATTATAAAAGTAGCGACAATGGAAGTTCGACTTATAGAGGTGAACTTCGACTTGTAGAGGTCTGGCTAGTTTAAATTCGAGTTACAGAGGTAAAATATATATTTAAATGCCTGACAAATAATTCGAGTTAAGGTAGGTTTTATTTCGATTTATAGAGGTTTTCTTCAGCGGAGCAGAAGGAGATGAACAAAATTTTCGTCTTATAGAGGTATTCGAGTTGTAGAGGCTCAAGTTATCTAGTTCCACTGTATATGTAATTTAAAAAAAAACACATTTTCAAAATAAATAATATCTCAAAATGATAATACTGGTATTACTAAAATTATTGCATTGTTTTCAATGTTCTAAATTTCGAAATATCAAAATGGCACACCTGAAAATATTAACGCATTAAAGTCTTACAAGGGACCCTCACAAAGTGCACAATAGCTACAGCATGGAGAAAATTATTCAAGCATCTTGACTCCCTTTGGATCACTTTCCACCCAAATTTATTTCTGGTCTAGTTTTTGGGTGAAAAGTGATCCAAAGAGAGTCAAGATACTTGGATAATTTATCGAAATATTAAAAAATAAAATAAAATTTATTTTATTATTTTATTATTTATATTTATCTAGACCTTTCCGGTCTAGTTTTTGAGTGAAAAGTGATCCAAAGGGAGTCAAGATGCTTGGATAATTTTCTCTATGCTGTAGCTATTGTGCACTTTGTGAGGGTCCCTTGTTAGCGTTTTAAATCGCTTGTGACGTCGGCAGTGGAAATCCTGAAAATTTCGACATTGCCCCGATCTTACCGAAGAAAGTGATTTGGTCGATTAATTTCAAGCCTAACTCGGGGATTAAATTTATAGCTCGCTAATGGCTCTTGGAGAGGATCGTGGTATTAATCGACGGTCAATTGTAAGACAATTTGCGCAAGCGTTTGCTGAGCATTTGCATGACGCCGAGATATTTGGCGGTTAGGTGAAAGGCATTACATGATGCTCTACATCGGTTGTAACACGTATTTGCCTAAGAAATATTCGTCAACCTTCTTCCAAAATAACTCTAAAATATTATCAACTTGTATGTATATACATACATATAATCAGAATTGGGAAGTAACGCATGTTATACTTGTAACGTCATTACCATTACTTTTTCTTTAAACAAGTTGGTAACATTATATATTTTTTAATACAGTAACACGTAATAATAATGAAGTTGCATCTCATAGTAACAGAATAGAAAAACGGATATAATCGTTATTTTGTACGCGTACAATACATGTGTATAAGAGATTTGAAAAAAGGGAATGTGTTATGTTAACGATAACGCTAACGAGTTATTTTTTCCATTGGGCAGATAACGAGTAACAGTAACAGTTTACTTTTTAAAAGCAACTTTCCCAATTCTGCACATATAATAATGCAATTCTAGAATTTCAAATAAAATATGATTTGACTGATGCGTTTGGAGACTTTCAAACCGAGGCCGCGAGGGATCAACCACTGTGGAAATCAGTGTACATTTTTTTAGGAATATATTTCTAGGATTGCAATACAATACTAGCAATACGCTATCAATACATACTCTCTAAAAGTGAATCAGTGGAATCATCACTGATTTTCAGTGTATATCATTTTCCAATGGCATACTTTACTATGATAAGCAGTGACTATTTCAATGTTGTTTCAGTGATAATATACTGATTCAAATAGTGAATATCACTAAAAAAACAATGAATTTAATTAGTTCTCAAAACTGTTTGACAGTGAAACTCACTATCTTTTAGTGATATTTACTATTTAAATCAGTATATTATCATTGAAACAACATTGAAATAGTCATTGCTTATCACAGTTCAAAGTATGACATTGGAAAATGATATACACTAAAAATCAGTGATGATTTCACTGATTTACTTTAAAAAAGTAGCAATACCTCAAGCAATACCTATAGCAATACATTAGGAATATTGTGCAATAGGTATAGCAGTACATGAGGTAATAGATAGCAGTATATGAGATAATAGATGACAATATTGCTGACAATACGAAAGCAGTACTAGCAATAAAGTGTGTTGTGTTGCCATAATTGGCAATCACTGTACATTTTTTTAGTAGTGATTGACCTCTGTGATTTCAAACAACGTAAAAAACAGAGTAATCTTATAGAAGCTAATTTTTCACCACTCTGAAAATTAAAAGAAATACGTTTCCCAATGCATCTCTCTTCGCTTCACGTACATATAGCTCGAAAACCATAAAGATCGATACACCGATTCGGGTAAATGCAACGGCGCCGCACTCGGCCGATTTGATTATTCCGCGTCGCCCGGATATTGACTATATTAAATGCATCACGCGCGGATATCATACAGGACGGCTCACAGGCATTCGCGCAGGTGCATCGCAATGCAATGAAGACCGCCTTGCGCAAAACCCAGGGTTAATGTTTAACCCGCATGAATTTCAACGGGAGATTAAAGCCACCGCGACTATGGAATCGTTCCACTCCGTTATAATGATGCCGGTAGTAACATGATATTGGCAACGATATAGTTATGCCGCACTATATCTCGGCTATAACGGTATTACATTGCAGCATTACAGTTTCGCTATACGTTTCGTTACGTTCTCGTCTTATTTAACAGAGTAAATAAAGCATCAAAATCTCTTTTTTTCACAATTTACTTTTACTACAATTTTTTATTTCTCAATTTTGTAATCGGAAATTTTTAAACTTTCGTTTCATTATTCAACGTGTTTTCACGTTTGATCTTTTTTTTTGAAGAAAAACATGTCAGGTTTAATTATTTAAAAAATTTTTTGTGCATAGTCGTTGAATATGAAAATCGGATTAAAATTTACAAATTCGCATCCACAAAATAGAATCCAATATGGCGGATAAATGGAAAGAATAAATTATTTTCAAACTCTAACGAAATCCTGTATTACAGAGTTTCGTTGACCACAAAAATAATGTAAAATCAAAACAATTAAAAATGACGAATCCATATAGTTGAATTAAAAAATAAAACATCTTTAATTAAGATGGAATCTAATCGAAATCATGAAAATTTCAAACAAGATTACAGAAACGCCAAATGCGTTCTAAAGTGGATCTTGGTACTTAATAATTTTTTTTTAATCTTACAACTTCCAGCAAGTTCAAGCAAATTGTACGCCGAATATTTTGTCGGTTTTGAAACATAGCTCTAACTTAAATCCGGAATACGTAAATCACGATTAAATTGATAATTTAATAATTTTGATGCTTGATAAACATCTTTTATATCCTGTAGAATAAAAAAAAATATTATTAAACACCAAAACCCGCTTTAGACTGCACTTGCGTTTCTAATCTTGTTTAGATATCTTTAAATTTTAATGGAAATTTGCATTGAGGTATTTTCAAGATCGCAAAATGTATAAACTTAACCTATATAATAAAAGTATGAAACTTAACAAAATGTACATAAAAAAAACTACGTAGTAGATCTTCAAAAGCTCTCGGTTTAATCTATCGCGTATATCCGCAACCAATATCACTACCATATTTCTGGAGATACAAGAGACTCGAGAGTTTCACTTATATCTCATATACAGTATAAATATTATCAGAAATTTATATTATATCAGAGTAATCGCATTTCATTTACTTACTCGCCATACGAGATAACGCTGCGCACCATGCCAAAGCTTTCATGATTAGTAAGAGATTTAAAAGAAATTTCTTAAATAAATCTGTATAATAAAGAAATTTCTCAAAATTGTTTTACTATACAAATAGTTTCTTATTTTTAAAATGATATATTTATAATACTATATATACAGTTATATACTTATAATACTATTTATACAGTTTAAACAATCCTTTTTAAAATAAGATCTATATATATGATTTTAATAACTAGATATTTATTAGAGATATGATTTATTACATATGCTAGGACATATGTATATTCTACTGGACATGTAAAAGGAAAATGAATATTGCTTTGAAAGATATTTCAATTTTTGTTAACAAAAAATTTTTTAAAATTAATATACTTAATATAGTCTTCTTTAATTATATAATTAATTAATAAAAAATTAACTATTAGCTATAATTTTATGTTTGGGATAGACTTTAGACTTTTTTAAATGAACTACATAGAAACATATTTTGCCTAAAATACGTCTAAAATTTGCAATTTTGAAATCTTGAAAAATATCTGAAGCAAATAAGTAAATGAAAATGATTAATAAAATATTCATTTACAAATGTATGTTTGTTTGCTGTCATATTAAATTATACGTAAAAAAATATATATATATATGTTCGCTGTCATATTATACGTAAAAATATAAATAATAAAAATATCTCCCATATAAAGCACAAATTCACGAAAAGAGAAGATACCAATTTTTCATATTTGTAATAATAATAATTACTGAAACGTGAGAAATACGTTAATCTTTTCATAAAATATTATTTACATATTTACTTTTCATAAAAATCTCTCTGAAGGAGGTTTTGACATAATTCGACATTAAGTACTCGAATATTAACGAAAAGAGGTGAACACGGGGAGACGTTATCGCACGAATTTTCACTGGCTTCTCCGCGAGCGCGGGCTTGCAAATCTGGGAGGTTTCGTTCCAGAATGCCAGGTATTCCAAGCAATACCGCGTGCGAACTCGGGAGGGGGGGAGGGGTTCATGAAGTCGCGGAATCCCGTAATAAAAGCTGCCGCCATTTCCAGAGACGGGCCCAACGTTGCCTACTTAATGAAGTATTCTTTGCCACGCGGGCACACTCCGCTTACTTTTTCGCGAGGAGAGAACAAAGAAAAAGGAACAACGCGCGCGAAAGAATGCACATAAAAGAAAGAATGTAAAAAAAAAACAAATTCTTTTCACGCTTAATTTACGAAACAATAACCTATATAGGATGGTTGTAGAGACAAAATATGTGAAAGCTTGGGATTATTTTAGTTTAGATGCGTGAGTAGAAACATTATGATGTATCCGACGATACGAGGCGAGGATCGAATCAAAAAAGAGAATAAGCTTCTTCCCACGGTGCAATATATTTGTATTTCATATTTTGTGAAGCAGAGTAATAGATGTAAGTGCAAATATAGATGCATAAAGATAATAAGTAACGTACTTCCTGTTGAAATTCAAAATTGTTGCTCAATATAATTTCAGCGTGATCTTCTTTTAGTGCTAATAAATATTTTATCAACTGTATCCCGAGATATAGATTTCTGTTAAACTCGATTAACTGAAGAAAAAAAATTGTCTTTAATCGACATTAAAATATAATATGATTCTATTACACCGTTCAACAAAAAAATATATAAGAAGTACAAGGACAAAAGCAACCGTAAGTTTTATGTTGTACCAAAATTGATAATTTAATAGCATAAATTAATATAATTACCGTAAAATTGTTTGAAATTTTAACTAATTCGATATATGTTTTATCCAATTTAAATTAAGTTTGTTAATTTCTTAATTTTGATATCAGATAAGTATTCAGTAGTTTGGAAAAACTCGGGAAAAACCTTAAGTTCGAATAACATAATTGAAAAATATTTGATAGATCATTGATAGCCCATATGTCGCAACTTGATGCAACAGATCCTATATTAATCATAATTAATATATTTTTAACCATAAACGACAATAAATTTCTTTTAAGAGCTCTCAGTTTTAATGACTTAATTTTGATTACAATACAACTTCTCCAACACGTCATATATCGCAATTATACAATAGTATGCTAAAATACACTAAAATGACCGTTTTCTGCAATTTTAACCGTAAATTTCTCAGGACATAACTGAGCAATTTGATAAATGGGATCGTATTCAGCGTCCAAAACATTATAGAAAACAATGTCCTCGTTCTTGTCTACTCAAATACAAATTATTTATTGTTGAATAGCGTTATTAATTATTTATTTTTGTTGTTATTAATTTACTTATTTGTTCTTGAACTTGAATTCATAAAAAAACATTCATATATTTACTATTTAATTATTTTAAAAACGTGCTTTTATTTTTCAAGAATAAAAATCTAGATTCCAAAAAGATCGATAGAAAAAATAGCTTCGGTAATTTTTGTAAATTTCTGTATAGTAAAATTTTAACGAAACAAAGGATGCTCTTGATAAATAGCAATATCAATTAATTGCTTACGCAAATACACACAGCCATGTTGCTCAAAGCCCGTGAATTTTTCAAATTAACATTTAATTAATGTAAATGGAATCATGGAAAATTAATGTTAATTCCGCGTGGGAAAGTTCCATTCAATTTCGAACTTTGCAAGCTCGAAGCTCCGACGGTCTAATTCATTAGCGCGTTTAATTAACTCACCGGTGGACGATCAGAATTGGGCGGGAGGCCCGTATAGATTTCTTATAAATCCCGATGAATCTTTATGTGGACTCTGTCTTCGAGATATACATATATTGAAAATAAGTCCCAGGGATCACATATACCTTACATCTCTGCTATAAATATTTATAGATTTAATTTTTATAAAATCTAAGTAGTATCTTTACATTCTCATTGAAGAGTCTTGGTATTTCAATCCAAATGATACTAGCTCTAATTTTTCAAAAAATTATATTACAAAATTGCGTTACTTTACTCAATCCGAGCGATATTGATTTGTATAAAAGATTTGATATCAATAACTGGCAGAAAGTTATAACTCTATAAAAGAAAAAGCCTTTTTACAAAAGTGAAGAAAATGTTTAAAAATAATAACCCAAGTGATACGTATCTTTGTATTAATCAACAAGAGAATTGCAAACTTTAGAAAACAGATTATATAATAATTTAAAAAATTGTAATAATCAAAAAGCTATATAAATTTGTACTTTAAAATATAAATTTTGCTAAATGTAATTGTAATTACAATTTATATATGATTTATTTATGTAATGTATGATATAATTTCAGCATAGTTTCTATATTTTTGAACGTATGTATATTTCAATAGAATAAAAGATTTCATCACAAATTAAATTTTACTATTATATTTCGAGGTCTACAGAGTCAAGTGTTTTTATATAAAATTTTTTTATTTAAATTAAATTCTTTTATTTTGTACTGTCACATGTGCCTTGTATAGCTTTACAATAAATATTTATAAATATTCTAGATCATCTTTCAAGGAAGTGTCCAAGAAAAAACAAGTTCCTACCTCCCACTCTTGAATAAAATATATGTTTCATAATGATAACTGTGAATGTGTACGTATGTGTGTGATTGCAGATTAATATTTTTTTTCTATAAATCGAAATTCGTAACTGACCCAAGAAACAAAACTATTTTTTCATCCAAAAATATTTTGATGAACAGAATTTTTATATTATAAAGTAAAATATCCCCCCCCCCCTCTCTCTCTCTGAAGACAAAAAAAATAAAGTAAAACGGAAATTGTTACAGTTTTTCATCAAAATAAAATTATTGTTTAGCTTTAAAAAACTTTCAACTACTAATGGAAAACTTTATAAAATATTTATTGTCATTTGTCATTGATACTTCAATGCCACTACTCACTTTGTAAAAATTAAAATAACTTTATAATATAAAAATTCTACCTGTTAATTCTTCTCCTTTTTATAAAACAGGAATTGTGTAAAGTCGCCTTGTGAAAATAAAAATTTTTATAAAAATTATTTCAAAATAAAAGTCGATTTTTTTATCTATCTCTCGTAAGTGACCTACTTTCTCTCGGCTATCGTCTCAGTTGCAGTGGTCCAAAAAAAATTTATTCGACTCAAATCAATACTACGATTTCCGTATGAAATTAACTACAAAATCCGGCGAAGCGTGCGTATTTTCTTTCGAAATGCTTTGTACAGCGCCAGCACGATATATGTATATTCACATTACCAACGGCGACAGAGGTGAATTATGAAGTTATGCATCGTGCGCAGGGTGCTGGATGAAGAGAGAACTTCGAGATCCCCCGCGGGGCTCCCCCGAAGGTGATTCGCCGAGTCCTACCCGGAGTTTCCCGTGCTCTTACGCGTTTAAATATGGCAGCCGCGATAAATGTTTAAGGAATAGCTTCCTGTCCGCGTCGCATGTAGAATCCTCCTTTTCGAATTCCGCTTCTCCAACGAACTTTCCTTACGGCGGTCCGTTCTATGAGAATATGTGTCTCTTTTACGTTCCTAGTGCTTTTCAAGACCCTTAGCTTTGGCCCATTCACAAAGGTGTCAATTTTAACGTAAGAAGGGTTATAATAATTTAGATATGTAATTAGAAACGTTATTTAATTTGATACATAATTATTTAGGAATGAAATAATTAACTTTCAATACAATAACTGAAATAAAACACAATATTCTCTCTCTTTTTAATATGTTTATATGTATTATATATTTATGTTTATTAAAGTAATTTTACACGTTCGAGTTCTTTTTAAGAATTAATCCCTTAGAAAAAATTATTACTTCTTATAACAAATAAGATTATTTTATTGTTAAAGACACTTTGTAAATTTCATTAAACTAAAATTTCCTGAAAATACTTGGCGCAACTAATCCCTTAGCGAATATTTTTGGTATTTCCCGACGATCGAAACAGCTCATAAAACTCTCGAATTTGTGGCTATGGTCGAAGAGCGCGGAAAACCGCCGTAAACAAGAGCGGAGGAGGGCGTATCCTCGAAAAACAGCTCTCGACCATGACGTAAAACTACCCCCGATCCATTAAGGTCTCGGATAGGGCAGGATACAAAAGATATTTCGAGAGGGGATTAAGTCTCTCCTCCCCTGCTCCTTCAACCACTTTGCCTCTCCTTATTTTTCCCGCCACAAAATAAAAGCAACGCGAGGAAGAAAAAAAGAATTACCGTGGCAATTGCGGTCCAAAGTTCTTCGTAAAATTATTTAAAAACTTTTTTTACGTGTAACGTATACGTCTGAAACGTGGAACGTTACATTTTCCTAGAAAATGTATAAATGTTAACTCGCGTGGTGTTTACTGCGTTTCGACAAAATTTGACTTATTGTTAGAACTTTGATTCTCGATGGGAATGTAATTGTTTAACAAAACTTTCGTAAATCATAAACGTAAATCTAAAAATTCAGTATAAAGATAATTTGATATAAATCCCGCCTTATTGATCTGCCTTAAGCAATGCTCAGTATTAAACTTGATGTAAAATGTAAGAGTAGCGATTTAAAGAAATAATAAAATAATAACAATATAAAGATATAATTACAGTAATAAAAATATAATTTTTTTTATATTAGAATCATATTAGTTAGATATATAAATAGAAAGAAAGAAAAGAAGAAAAGAGAGAAAGAATAAAGAGAGAGAAAGAGAGAGAGAGAAGAGAAAAAAGAGAAAAAGGGGTAAAGAAGGGAGAGAAAAGAAGAAGAATAAAGTTAATTAATAAAAATGAATTTCTCCCATGTATGTTGACAAGACAACTCGACTTCGACTCGACTCGCGGAGAATCGAATCGATCGATCGCAATCTCCGATCCGGACCGCAATCACGCGAGAACGCGATTTCCGCGGCGGGACTTGCGGTCGTATTCCGTAGAATACCATGCGTTGCTCGCATAGTTTTGCACGAATGGCATTCGATAATTAGCCACCGGACACTCTCCGAGTTTCTCACGGAAATCACCTACCCATTCCGCTCTTCGACTTCTGGTCCTCTCCATCGCGACCCACTCGGCTCGCGATTCGCACCGATTTTCCGAATGTTCGCATTATATTCCACTCTCTTCCGTCAATTTCTTTTTCTTTCAGAAAATTAGAAGAGATCCATCGAAATTATATCTACTGTGAATATGTTCGTGGATGCTTCGATCTTTGCAGTTTTGTGCTGTTTTTGCCTCGGACCCTTCGCTTGGGTTCGCGCATACGAGTTTTTGCAAATTATATTTCGATTTCATGCAAATTCCACGACGGCTCAATCGTCAATTGCATGCAAATCTTTGCATCAAATTACCTATCAAGCTTGTACAAATTTTTTGCTAATTAACGCCAGATTTTAAAGGGACCTTTTGCGAATTCCGCGCCGGTTTTATGATAATTTTCCATCGGATCCTTTTTATACCCGAGGCACTTTATGCGAATCTTCCGCAATTTATTCGTTGATTTATTCCCGTGCTATTAATTTTTTTTATCCGATAACTTTCAATGTTACGTAAGGACTGTTTGAATTATTCATCGAACGTATTCGTGAGAATTATTCGTTCCAATTAGGTCATTTTACGAGAACGTGTTAATCGTTCTATTTAATTCTTCGTGAGTTTAATCGCATTTAATTCCTGACACATGTTATTTATACCGCCGTTTATTTCGCGCCGAGAGACTTCACTTGGGAAATTCGATCTAGGTATCAATCATTCTTTCCATCACTCGCCGTAGTTTCATGGTGTTTACAAGAGTCATTATACCGCGATTCGAAAACGCAGGCTTAATGTTGCGTCCTGAAAGAACCATCACGGAACGATGCACCTATTCCCCCTCCCCCCTCTTTCTCGCTCTCTCTTTCTCTTTCTCTCTCTCTCTATAAAATTTTAATTCAATTAGTGCCACCAATCTTTATCCCTCGCCTTCCCCGTCCATCCCGACCTTCGCATGCGTTTCGACGCAAAAATCAATAAGCGTCGAGACTATATGAAAACGAGCGCTTAAAGGAGCCATATTGTTTTCTCGGAAACAATATGGCCCGCCGTTCCGATCGTAACACATAATATAAGAAATAAGATATATAATATTAAACATAGTATAAATAGAAGCGACCCCGAGCGTGAGACGCGACGACTGAACAATATTTGGGACGAAAAGAAAATACTTAGAGGGGTTCATATACCAATCTCTCGCTACAAAAGAAAGTGAGAAATGGAGGAGACAGAAGAGATGCCCAAGATTTGGACAATGACCTACAAGATTTTCTCTTGGTTTCAGCTTGCACTTTTCCTTGCTGAAGCATTGTGTTGGCATGGAACTCGCTCCGACTATTTATATTATGTCTATAATTCTGTTAATAATAGGAGTAATGGCGACCGTCTGGAATAAACCGGGATTTACAAAGTACGCAGACAAATAAATTTCATTTGCGCAGAAGCGGGGCTATGTTTCTTCGGCCAATAACTTCCGGCGATAGAATTTTATATGTATATGTATATGTATATATATTGTACAGGGATTGGAAATAACTCGTTACTTGTAACGCCGTTATCGTTGCAGTTACTCTTTTTGTATCAGATTGGCGTTATTCTATTTTTTCGGTAACTATAACGGTAACGTAGTTACATTTTTTCTGTAACGGTAACAAATTATACAGTTATTTTTATCGTTATTTTTTGTATTTTAAACTTTTTGTATTTATGACAAAATTGTCATATGTGTATTCATTCTTCAGTCTTTAGCTAGTATTCACATATATTCACATTGTTTATTCTATTATTTTAAGACTGTTTTAAATAATGTCTTAAAATATTAATATACCTCTGTGATTAATTTATCACAGACATCTTAAGAATGCCATAAGTCAATCAATATCACAAATTAAATTAATAAGTAATTTAATAAGATATTTACGTTTTAAACATTTTAAAATACTTTGAAAAATTTATTGTGAAAAATATCAGCTAAATTGCGTTTCAAGATCAAAAATTTAATTGGCGTGTAATTTGTAGAAATGAACATGTATAATATATAAATTCACTTTGAAATAGTAAGCACGAAGCTGGAGCTCTAGCTCATATCAAAAACATTTCCTTTTTTAGTTGTATTTTTATATATCGGTTTAGTGTAATTGTTGTATTGCTTTTATTAATATTAAAACAAAAAATTGTATTTTAAATTATTTAAACTAATCTTGTTTTAGCATTAAAAAAATAAAAAAAGTAACGAATCGTTATTTTTTAAGGAACAGTAACAATAACGAGTTATTTTAAAAATCAATAACTAGTAAATTCGGTAACGAGTAACGATAACTAGTTACTTTTAAAAAGTAACTTTCCATTTCCTGATATTATATTCTTACTTATTTGCAGTTCATATTTCGCGCAGTGCTTTATTTATTATATCAAAAATTCAATATGTATTACATGTATATCTATTAATCGGTTAAATAAGCAGTTCTTTAGAAAACAGAGTGAAAATAGATTATAAAATCGAGAATATTGCAAAAAAAATTAAAAATAAATTATAGAAAAAGATTAGAATCTAAAAGTGTGCAAACTGAAACTTACGATAAAACAAAATATTTTTTACATTTTTTTCTTAATATCGCTTAACAATAATGTGTTGTGTATCCATATATAATAATAAAAATTATTATAATAAAACATTTGTGTTTAATTAATATATGTTAAATATATATATGTATACACAAGAAAGGTATCTCACTTTAAAAGTCATATCTAAATAATTTCAAAAAAATAAATTTAAGAAAGTTTTTCAGACAAAACTTTCATACATTTAAAGGGAAAATATACATTTTTATGCGGTGCGTTTCTAGAAATATCAACATTATCAGCATTCTTTTAAATAAATTATGTGATTTTTTTACGTAATGCGATTCCTCTAGTCATTCTGTATCTAAAAATGACAAAGTATTAAGATTACCACAAAATCAATTTAACATTTCACATTCTAACGTATTTTAACATAAAATATTAAATATCTCACAAAACTGATTCCAAGTTTCTTAATTTCATTAATATTTTTACGCACGAAATAATATGATAAAATAATTTATATGAAAAAGCACATAATTGCTTTAAAAAACGCAATTACAAATTGCAAATTATAAACTTCTTCTTAATTGCTATTATGTGCTCTTTTATGTCAATTATTGTAATCATCCAATCATTTTGTATATAAAACTGTTAAGTCAGATCATCGCAAGTAGTGAATATTTTATAAAATATGTCATATTTTATTCTGACATATTTTAACATAAAACACGAAATTTTCTTATTAAATATTTTTGACATATTTCAACATAAAATATAAAATATTTTTGTCTCGTAAACTACTGACGTTTTGACAACTTTATCTTAATTTTTTTAACATTACGTAAAAAATAGCTTGAGAAATTATATTAAGTAAATAAAAAATATGTACATAATTCTATTTAAAAAAAGCATTAATTACATTGATAGATGCTTAAAAAATATATAGTTTAAATAATATGTTACTTGCTTCATATTTCCCCCCTATAACTTTTGTCTGAACCTTTTTTTAAAAATTTATTTTTTCGGAATTATAATAGATGTAATGTTTTTATAAAATTAGATACCATACCTATATTTAAAAATATAAATTAATTGTTATGTAAGTATAGTGCGTGTACATTACAGCATTTTACATTGTTTTTACAGTACTTACATGACGACGGTAAAACTGACGTCAGCAAATTACAATGCACTGTCTCTAATTACAAGCGTGGACTGGTAGATGCACTGACGCGATGTATTTCAATGTCAGATTTCATTGTAATTACCGCGAGTTTATTCAACTACATTTGTGCGTAATATTAAAAAAGCACACTGATGTGGAAAAAAACATACATAATGCACAAATACATCACAAGTACACGTCATATGGCACGAATTTTTTAACTACATTTTATAAATGCGAATTTATAATTCATTTATTTACACTCTTCAGAATAAAAATCATTAAATTTATCATAATTTATAATTATACGTTTATTCATAAATTACACAATTAATTAAATAATACTTCACGTACAATTTAATTTCTTAACGTTTTGATCTTATGTATTCTTTTTATATGTCAATCTTGTAGTTCATATCGTTGGATATTGTAAAAATCAAAGGATGGATAAAACCAAATTTTGGCCTAAGCGATGGAACCTTTTTGATGTATGTTTTCTTATAGTTCTTGAGGTATGTGCTGAATTTATTTACAAATGTTATTTTCAAACTGATACGAGAAAATTGCAATCAAAGTAGCACAGTTTCGTCAAAATCTAAACAAAAACTCAGGAATACATAACGTTATCTCTTTCTTATCTTTTTTTATCTCTTTTTATCACCTTCTATCCCACCTCTCTGATTTTACTTAACCTAACATCATCCATTCTGACATCACCTAATCTTACTCATTGTCGCCCAATGTCCAATCTAACGTCACCCAATATGTCCCAAACTATTCCGTGCTTATGCATGATTCAGGAACGTAAACGTGACGGTTATCAGATTTCGCGCGCGCGGAAATAAATCTAAAAAAATACCACAAAATGATAACATGCGAATAACAAGCATCGATTTCCTATTTTACAGTTGCACGATTAACCAATGATAGCTAAAAGATCAGAAAAATCTTTCTTAATAAGAATGTATGAAAAATATTTTATAAATTTTGTGTAACATGATTTAATTCGAGGTTAAATAAGAGTAGAAAAATGGAGTAAAGTAAAAAATACAGATAGAAAGAATAGAAAGAAAAAAAGAAGATATAAGTGCTATACATTCTTGAGTTTTGTTCAGATTTCGACAGAAAATAACGTTTGCAAATGATTCAGATCATATCAAAAACTATAAGAAAAAACATACGTTAAAAATCTCCATTGATCATTCCATCGCTCGGTCCAAAATTTGATTATTTTATCTCATCAGCCTTTCTTTAGAAACAATCCTAATTATTTATATAAATAAAATAGATTGAGAAAATATTTTTTCTTTTAAAGCAAAGTTATAAGTACTCATAATAATAAAAAATAATAAATTTATAAATATAAATTTTCTGTAAATAGAAAGATGGTTCTATTTTAGAATACTAAAATGCATGATTAGTTTTTATAAGTATCTCCGCATGGTTTCACGTAGAATCACGTAATTTGGAATTCATGTTATTGCGCGCACGTGAAAAAAAATCGTCGTCACGTTTAAATATAACTTTATCATATTAAACGACTGTCGAAGATATCATATCATACTACTGATAAGGGACATCGCTTCAATTTAATATTGATTTAAATCACGCCGGAATTTATCTTGCACGCTATTTCAACTTTGCATTCGCAAAGTAACACGTCTAGCTGCATGCACTACTAATTACACCTTCACATCACTCACTACCAATACATTAATAATATTCCAAGAAGCTACGGAGATACACAAGAAAACGTTTATTACGTGCAGAATATTTCATTTAATAAATCAAAATACTATCTTGCCGTTTAAATAAACAGAAAAATGTATATAATTTACATTTCAATATCATCTCAATATAGCTGAATTTTTCGATTAAATAATTGTTATACATTAATAAAAAAAAAAGCGTGCCTTTCTTATATATACTTTTGGCACTGTTTCCGCGTAAATCTGCGAGTTACACGCGCGAATTATTGTAATACCTCCAGCGTTTTATCGTTCACTGTGTTTTTCACCATTAGTCACCAAAACGAAGCACGAATATAGGACAACGGGAAAAAAAACCCAAGCCAATTTCTTACGACGCGCTATAACGGGTGCTCCGCCAGCAGAGACGCGCCGCGTACTGATCGGACGGACGCATGCGTCGCATCGCGTCGCGTCGTGTTGCACGTGGCGGTGGCCGTCAGCTGTTGGGCGTCAACAAGTCCCGCTAGAAATGGGAGTGGGAGCCGGATTGCCGGATACCGAACGGTTTGAGCGGAATCGCGATTCGCGCTGTCTACTACAAGCCGTTGCGACAGAGCTGGAGATCGAGAGGACGTTCTGTCAATCTTTGGAATAATAGAAGGGGTAGATTATAATGACAGATGACATCCCCGAGAGGTATATTTTGGCATTGTCGAGAGTTTGAGAATTTAAGTAGAATTTATATTAAGACATTTATCGGACGAAATGTTCTTAAGCCCCTTGACAAACGTCCTTAAGCCCGTGTCACGCATTGGAAATTGAGTATTGCGAATTGAAGTATAGCATTCGATTAGTCAAGATAATTTTAATTTTAATCCGTTTCGTTCCGATTGGTTGAATTCTAATTTGCAATCCTTGATCTCCGATTCGCAGTGTCACACGGGTTCGAAAGTGTCACACTATACGCATTGTAGAACGCGGATTATAGAGTCAGATTGCAAACTGCGAATCGTTGACCAGTGAATCAGATCAGCAGATCAACAACTCGCAGTTCGCAATCTAAACGATCTCTACGTATCATAATGCGTATTGTGATACTGATACTTTATATAATCGTTTAAAAACTTAAAATTTATGTTTTTCTTTTTTGAGTTCTTGTACGATTGTATAATAATATAATTCAGATAAAAAATTTTTTTATATAAAAACATAAATATATATAATTATATATAAAATATAAGTTTTTTTTCTATTATCAATCTTTTTTTCTTATAAACAAGAAAAATAGTAAAAAATAAATTATTAAAAGGATAACTTTTGCATTGTTTTTTTTTATAAAAAGTGAAGTTTGAAAAAATGAGCTTATACATATAATTATATATAAATGTAATAATTGTATAGAAAAGTTTTTTTATATAATTAATAATTATATATGTGTAGCATATTGTACATAAATAATTTTTTTATGTAATTATATATGTATATCATACTTTTTGTAATTTATTGTATATAATTAGTTGTAATTTTACTTTTTGTAAAAGACAAACAATGTAGAAATTATTTTGGTAAATATTTTTTAATTATTTCTCTTATTTTTTTCTATGTGTATGGACAGAGATTATAAAAGAAGAAAACAATGTATATAAATATATTTTATATATAATTATATATTTATTTATTTATACATATTTTTGTATAAAAAAAATTTTATCGGGATATGAGTAATGTTATATTCGATTGATATGTAACAAGAATAATGTAAAGACTTTTGTTTATGAAGATTTTCAGCAATAAACACGATATAGATTTATGACAAAATTAATCCTGTCAAATAAGCTTGAGAAGTTTCAGCGACAGTGCGATGAGAGTGCAACAAATTGAAGGAGAGACTTCCCAACAAAGAGACTCAGTGAACGAATACTTATAAATAGATTTGGAAGATGGAAAACGTAGAAAGAGCATGGAGAAGAGAAAGGGAACGAATAGCAAGAAAGGCACGAGCGCGCACAAAGCTGCAGCGAAACAAAAGAAAAGAAGCGGAGAAGAGAGAAGAAGGAGAACGTGAGACGCGAAAAGAAAAGGAGAGAACGAGAAAGGAATGAAGTAGGATAGAGAAAGAAAGGGAATAACAGAACAGGGACGATGTAAAAAAAATGAGAGAAAAGGAGAGACAAGGATGGAGTACAGGATAAATGTGAAGGCTAATGGAGATTCTTACGCAACTCGTTTCGTGGCAAATGACACGCTATAGTGTCTGTATTCAGGTGTACAGTGTACAGTGTATACATACAGCTAAGGAAGAATATCATTGTCGTGCGAGCTGAAGGTTTACTTTCACCTGCCCAGCGAATTAGAACGTTTCTCGACGCATGCCAACATTCTGTAAAATTATTTTTCACATGTTTCCGTTAACTGGGACACTTATAACGCAAAAATTAGCGCGGAAAGCCGAGAAAATACACATAGCTGATTCAACATAAATTTCAACGCTTTAAGCTTTATCAAATTGATTACTACAAAAATTAAAAGCGACACAAATTTTCTTCGGAAAAAAAATAAGCCAATTCACAAATACGCATATTGTTTTGTGACATTCCGCTTATTACAGTTGCAAATTAAAACTAGCAATTGTAATAGTAGAGACATTAACAAAGAATGTTGATGTTAAATTAATTATTTGATAATTTATTATTATATATATATATATTATTATTATTATTATTATTATTTTCACAAGTATCACATCTTTTATATGAAATATTGAATTAATATTTCTTAATATATTATATAGTATGTACACAATAATGTTTTGCTGCGGCACGCCTCATTTTTTAATAAATATCTTTAAGATAATGAATATTTGCGTATATTAATTAAATATTTACAATAATAATTTCTACGATAAATTTCGAGTATGTTCTTCGGCCCTCTTAATTAGAATCTACTCCTTGCTCATATTATTTTTGCAATAATCGATTTTGCACGCGTGCAGTAATGCATAAGCAACGTTATTTTAAGAGGATATGGATGATGATGGGATCTAATAGGATTCCGTGGTTTGCGTAGATTCCGCTAAAAGCCTCCAAACCAGCGGGCTACTATTGCATTATCTAACGCATTATTATGCAACCTGTGGCGAGTCGGGGATAGAACCAGCGTAGATTTTGTTTATCACTCTATATACTGTTGGCGCTGTATGTGTCACGTTCAGAGATGTATGATCAAGGATATAAATATTATTCTCTTTCCACGCGACACATACATATTATCTTAATGCTTTCATAAAATCTGTCTGAGAAAATTTCGGGACGAGTGTCCTGAATTTAAATCAAAACTTTGGAAGCGTATAGAAGATCGATAAACTAAGAAAAAAAGTTCTTTAGAGAACTTGCTCGTTTTTGTTTCGTTTCGAAGAAAATCGCAAAAAAGAAAAACAAAACGTAATTTTTATTTTTGTATTTATTTATTACTTATTCATTTACGTTGTCACTTGCTTAATGTAAATATACAAAGAAGTCCAATAGTGTCAAATCAGGTGATCGGGGTGCCCAAGATATTACTCCTCTACGTCCAATCCATCATCGTGGATAATTTCTGTCTAGCCAAGCTCGACATAGCTCTACCATAATAAGCTGGATGCCCATCCAACTGAAACCACATTTCAATATGTTCCAGGTAGTCTGTCTTCTAAATAATTAGAAAAGTCGTTCTTCAAAGAATGTGTATATTAACTGCATTTAATCTTTCAAGTCATTGCTGCAAAAGGACATTTTAAACAATATCTACATTAAGCAAGTGACAGCGTGAATAAATAAGTGTGAATGAATAAATAAGCAAGTAAATAGTAAATGATAAAACTGAAAACTACATTTTGTCTCTTTTCGCGATTTCTTCAAAAAGGACTTTTTTCTCTAAAGAACATTTTTTCTTACAATTAGTTTATCGATCCCCTACATGTTACCGAAATTTTGACATTTAAATTTGAGACATCTTGTGTATATACATATATACACATTCATTTAACTTAAACTTAATAGATAATATCTGATAAATTAAGTTTTTAATAGATGCGGCGTATATATCCTATATATATATTTATAAACTTATACATATAATAAAAAAAATATTGTAACTGTGTTTTTTAAATATAATTTATAAATTTTTTTGAGAGATGTGAAAACATTCAAATAATTTTTTTTCGCGTAGAAAAAAAATAATATTTATTTCTTTGATTATATTTCTATGATCTTTGAACATATTTACATATGTTATATTAAAGATATATGTAAATATATACATACATATATGTATGTATATTTGTATAAATTTAATTGTGAGCTCTATCGCCTCCCTCTCTGATTTATTTATACTTAAGATGCTCAAATCGCCAAACTTCCATTTAGGACCGGAATTTCCGATTTTAATATAGTCGCTGTCAAAGAACACAACAAATTGTCTCGAGTTTACAAAAAGTGAAGGGTTAATTTTCAACTCCCGCTTGTAAAGCTCGTTCGAAGGAAACATGGGGCGAACTCTAAAGAAAGAAGCCTAAGAGATAATAAAAGATCCTCAAGAATGTTTTCTTCTCCTGGATTTATTTTGTAAAGGTTATTTATCTTACTTTTCGAATTGCTTACTTTTAAATAACAAAACATTACATGTTGTAATGTTATTATATATAATATTTATATTTATAGTATATGTAATATTTATTTGGTAATTAAACAATGCACACCATTATATCGATCATGTCGATATGCTATAATATAGTCTGAACTGGGTTGTCATTGAAGTCACCTTATTGTTAGACAATACAAACGTGATCGGATTCATGTAACCGGAAGTGACTACCTCTGCATCCCGAACGTGTCAAAACGCGTTTATGGAATAGATAATAGGCAGGAAACCTCAAAAGGACGTTTGCTCATAGTTGCGAAGGTCATTGCGAGATAGATTTGTTCTCACACTTCTCACACCTCGCCGGCAAGCGTGCCGATGGCACTTTTGTTTCTGAATACTCACAAATTTACCTCGATTCGAAATAAAAGTAACACAAGAACTATATTATTAGAGCTATCAGCTAGATTAAGAATAATTCGATCTTTTTAGCTTCAATTCGCTACACAAATCAAAGAATATTTAATGAATATATTTATCATTTCGAAAAAAGATGTAATATTTCTGAATACGCTTACCTATAGATAATTAAATATGTAGGTACATATAATTTTCTTTTTACAGAAGAAATAAATGTGTCTACCATTATTAATTTAATTATATTATTTTATAGTATAATTACTAATTATTACTAATTTTACCACTCTGATTTATCATTATAATAGTACTTTACCATTATAATAATTTGAATTATACATTTTAATTATCATTAATAATAATTGTACTGTTCTAATTTTATTATTATAATTTGTTGTTACAACAATATTTTAACTATTACAACATTTAGTTATACTATTTTAGTTACACTATTAATAATAAAATCATACCATTTCTATTTTACTTATCATTATAATTTAATTAACATTGTAATACTATTTTATTATTATAATCTAATTTTATATTATAATCTAATTTTATATTATATCTCATTTTAATCGCATAAAATTAGAACTTTTGAAAAATGTAATATTCATTGGGTCAATTTTGAAAGATAAGATTATAAGAAAAAATATTATTACTTCTTAGGTCAAGATCAAGGTCAGTCGGAGGTCATTTGGGGCTGACTGTGTAAAGGTAAACATTTACCTTTCTTTTATTTTGCTTCAACATTTTCAATCTCTTTGATATAAAATTTAACGTATTATTTTCAAAAAATAGAATATGCTGTAACACAGTGATTATTTTTAGATCAGAAGAGGATTCAATTCATGATTTTCCGAAATATTCTTTAACCCAACATTCGGCTCAATATTGCAATAGTATGTTCCGGTGCAGCATTAAGGGCGAGATCGCGTTAGAGAAATTTTGTCGCCGCAATTGTTAAGGGTCAGGAAAGCAAGAGGGTAGCGCAGAAATTATAGGCGGGCGAGGATAAAATCCTTAATTGAAACTGACATGGCGACGGCCGGTGTCAGATTGCAATTTCGTGCGACGGGGCCAGTTAAACTCACGAGCACGACATAATTACCGAAGTTGCCAGCAGCTCGTGGAACATCGTCGTTACCGGTGCAAGACAATGCCCGGATGCTACCCCTTACGACTTCCGGGTCATTCGTCTGCCCCCCCCCCCGTTTCTCCCCCGCTCATTTATCCCCCTCCCGTCCGCCGGTCCGTCAGCCCTCGCCATCGCGGAGCAGATCGTACTGCAGCCAGTCTGGATTAATTTGGATGAAATTTGAATGAAGAAGCAGAAGTGGACCAACTCCATGAAGATCGACTTTGCGAAAACTGTTAGGGGATCGTCGCTTGTTAATTAATTCCACGAAAATTTTACGAATTTTAATTAATATTGTCATGTTAGTTGCGGATAATAAGTTGTTTAAAAACCCGAATTATTAATTTTACATTTTCTTTGTTTCTTATAATCTTTACAGAAAAGCCACTATATAATGGCTCTATTCTGTCGGACTTCTAATACTAGAATTAACCGTTAGATAGTTACCAGTGATTACATATACTTGCAAATAAAAACTTACGCCTTATTTATATATACTTATAAGTCTCATTCGCATTTTACCGTTTTCCTATTGCAGTGTACACATCTTATTCGATTTACCGTTTTGTTTTATACATTTCTCAAAATTTTATACACACATTACACATACATTACATTAGTTGCAAATTGGGCTAATTTCATTTCTTTGTTATTATTTCGAATTCTCATTTATTTTTCCTTGTCATGTCGCCATATTGGATCTGCCATTTTGAATTTTTCATATCAAATTTGAATTCAGCGAACCTAAAAACTTCTTGTAAGCAAATCGTTAAAAAATTTGTAAATTTTTAAATAGTGGCATTATCATAGGACGGAAAGCCATTATAGTGACGTGGCTCTGAAACTGTCATATTTTGAGACAATGAATTATAATCTTACTTAAGAAAAAGCTGTAAGATTAAAAAAACAGATCCTACCGCCTTCTAAAGTAGATCCCATTATGAGTTCCGCTAATTTTATCCATAATTGAACGACGTAAACCAACGCGCAATAGCTCATAGAGCCTGGAATATCTAAAACATCGCAATATTCCAGGCTCTATAACAGAGATTTTTTTTAATGTTCTTCATATTTGTCACAACTGTAGAATGTAGAGAATTTTACTTTTAACAAATACTTCAAGAAACTCTGTGAATCTTTCTATTGTCGAGCACAGCGTCGGTTTACTCAAACGTGCTCGAAAAATATCCTGCACTGGTCTTTGTTTCTACGTCTGGCGATTCCATTATTGATTATCAATTCCGCGATTTTATTTCCGACGCAGGACGGCCGCTATGATTCAAAGAGACCAGCAATTTTTAGCGTAAATCGAGATTCAGGACACGAGATCTGCATTTGGCGCGGCGCAAAAGACAAGAGATCTCGAAAAGGTCATGCAACACTTTCGTCGCGGCAATCAGGTTAATGGAGTATCACCGGGGTCCGTTTTATCTTCCATACCGAACTCGTTTCAACGATCATTCAAGCATCCTCAATGATGGAGAACGTTATGCGCCAAAACTCTTTTGGCAGTGATAAGCCGGCTGTTACGCCGATCGATCTCTGCTACGTGAGACAAAATAATGTACCTACCGCGCGTTCTTACAAACTGCTAATGCGTACTATTTTATTTCAATTAATCCAGTAAAAAACGTCCTCGATAATATAACACATTTCGAGAGAGAAAAGAAGAGAAACATGAAGGAGGGGAGGGGGGAGGAGGGGAAAGGAGGAATTAGAACCGTTTTCAGTCAAATCCGGAAGAACGACGAGGGGTGAAGAAAGCGCCGTGTTAAACCAAAATCTCTCGGGCTCCCCATCGGCCCCATAAATAACATTTATCCCTCAATTAGGGACCTCTTCCATTCTAATTCGTGAGCTTTATTATACAGGCGCATTATTACTCGAGCATGTGCATTGCGGAAGCTATCCCATTTTACCCCTCCCTTCCCCCCCTCAACGCCGCAGCGCTGCGCGCTTCCCCCATAATCCCCGGGTTATACACGCGCAAGCTCTCAACACACGCTACAGCTTTCGCCTGTTCTTAAGCTCGCCGTAATCAATATTTCTTTTATCCTTTCCTTTGCCGACGATTATACGCGCGATTTACATTGAAATTTGCGGCTAATCGGCGGCAGGAAATCTCCCTCGCTTATTTGAGATTTGATATATCATGAGCTTTTCAGGAACAAAAAAAAAGAGAAGAAATTAGAGTTTACATTGCTTCGGAAATTACTACGTCATTTTATCAACGCGCGGCTGTCATTAGAGGCGAAACAGGTCTCTTCTTACTGTCGCAGGACAAATATTTTGCTTTCTAAGTATATGAAGCTATATGATATTTTATGTACAACGCACACATTCTATATTCTGTAATTAAACTTCTTATCAGGAATCATTCGCGCACGTATAGAGCTACATTCTCAATGCTATTTACATAACTATGTATATAATCCTATATATAGATCTCCCATAAAACTTAGATTCAACGACCTCGTACGTTCTCGAATCTCGTTCACGCAGAGAAAGGATTGGCCAACGCAGCTAAAATATACCCGTGGCAGCTAATGTGTGTCTTTAAAATAGGGACAGCTAATATCGTTACTGCCAAAGCTAAATTTATTATTTGTTAAAATTTAGACGCTACAGCAAAAAATATTTGCTGCTAAAATCAAATAACGTTTAGCTAATTCTATTGAGGAATATCCAGCAAAACTTTTAAGTTTTTCGGCAAAATCATTCTTTTTGTATGTCACTTTCTTATAAGCTACTCCTGTTAAAGTATGCGCTTTTATTTTAGCTAATAAAATTGTATCTTGCAACAAATATATTTTATCTTTAATAGATAACTTTTAGCAATGACAGCAAAGTTCGAACTACCTATTGATATTTAGCTGATAATGCTAAGTCATTTTTTTGCATGTTGAACGGTCTCACGAATTTACGGTGCTCAGAGTAAGTACTCACCATGACGAAGTCTGTGTGGGTATCGCCGGTAGTGTGCCAGGTGGCAGGGACCTCCTCATCTGGCAGCAGGCTCTGCCGTTGGCGGACACGTCTCCGCAACAGGCGGCTGGATTCGCGCACACGTGACGACCGACACCGACACCGGCGGTCGTCGTGGACGTTGCGGCGCCGACGGTGCCGACGGTGCCGGCAGTGCCTGTAGTCGCGCCAAATTCGACCGCGGAAGCACGCACTTTGGGCCTGAGCAACGGCGACGTGGCGAACGTCTCGCGCTGATTGGACGTCGTGCTGCTGGAGCTGCTGGACCCAGGACTCCCGCCCAGCCGACCGGACGTAGCGTACGCGAACCCGCGGAACCGGAAGTGCGACTGGTACGGATAACCGGCGGGCGGCGGTAGCCGGTAGTGGTGATGAAAGCCAAGGTCGCGACGCATGTATGGATCACCTGGATCGCTTGTAGGCACGTATCGATCGGTCGGCGTGTGCGCCCCGGGCGGCACATACCTATCCACGTACCTGGACAATCGTAGAAATCAAGCTTTCAAGTTCTGCTCGTGCGGAAATAGACTACTGGATAAGAAATTAAGACAAGATTTTGAGAGTTTTTATTAGAAAATATATAATTTTCGTTGGAAATGATTTGACATAAATTGCACGGTTATGCATTAAAAACAATTGCCATTCATTGATAATTACACAGTTCAACAAAAAAAAAATACCATAACAAAACTAGTTAAAATATATCACTTTCCGTAGTTTTTTTGACACTAAATCCGATTGTAGAATTGTTCTATCATCACAGTTTTGAATTTGCAGGTAAAGTTCCAAAAAATGACTATTTTCACGTATTTTATCACGTTAACTTCGAAATTTCGAAATACGACGGGGCTGAAGAAGTATTCTTGCAGTCTAAATTAAATATGTTATTAAAACTTTCAATTCCTTAAAAGGAATTTTTTGTGTCCATTATAGTTAATAAGTTATTTATTATTAAATGTGAGGTCTTTTGCGGAAAAGCTGTAAATTAAATCATTGGCAATTTAAATAACTTCTAATTTTATTTATTCTGCAGGATCCATTTTCAATTTAAAGCTTACACAAAAAATAAAACCTGTAACACACGCATACGCGTGCGCGCGCACACACACGCACACACGTATACAATTTTTAAACATCTTTTAAATTTTTATATCCGCTATATTGAATCCGCTATTTGGAATTTGTCAATTTTTACATTGGATTTGTATTCAGTAGCTTAAATTTAAGTTGAAATAATAAATAACTTTCGATACGCGGAAAAATGATCCATAATCTGTGACATTGCCTTATTTTTATATTTTTTATCACAAAGTGATATCAAAAAAGTTTAAACAAAAGTTGTTTATTTTTTAAAAATCTAACGATATCCTACTAGATCCCTACATTTCTATTTAAAATATCAGATTTGACTCAGATTTATCTTACTTCCGATAGTTACTTTTCGGAAAATGAAAATGCGACCGTTAGATATTTCTATAGCTCTGGATGAAAATTTTTTCCCCAACTTTCAACCATTATCCATTTCCAAGAAAAAAAAGAATGATACGAGTGCTCTGATTCATCCTGTATTGCGAGATATAATTTCTTATCACGTTGACTCTTACCTATCTGGATAGAGCACTTCGGGAGGCGGCTGGGGCACATATCGTTCTACTGGGGTGTGCGCAGTTGGGGGCACGTAGCTCACGTTGGACGAGCCGTAGGTGCGATCGGTGGACGTCGCGACGGCGGTGGCGCAAGAGATGGGTGTTATGCGACCGGTATACCTGTCCTTAGGCTTCGGCAGGGACAGGTATTTATCGGCGACGCTGCGTGCCGGCGAATAGCGATCAGAAGGAGCGTGAAAGCGGTCAGCTCCGGAAGTAGTCTGAAATCGGTCGCCATTACCGCCGGAGGTGAAGTATCGGTCTTGGCTGAACTGGTCGTTCTGACTGCCGACCGAGTAGCGATCGTAGCTGCTCTGAACTGACTTCGAGACCAGATACTTGTCAACGGTGCTCTTCGTGTTCTGATAGCCGCCGTTACCAATGCCGCGGTGAACGTTCGACGACGCTTCGGACGTCGGCGAGATTGACGCAAAGCGCTCATTGGAGGCCGATGATTGGGTGCCGGTAGTCGTTGTGTAGGGCGAGTGATATCTGGAGCCTGAGTTTCGAAACAAAAATTGGTACTGATAACAATTAAAACTAAGAATAAAGGTTTGCTGTGAAGCATGGGAAAAAATTATCGAACTATCGAAATTTAGTAGAATTTGAAACAAAGGAAATTCTATAATTATATTGGAAACTGTATAGTTATTTGTATAATCAAGTATTTTTATTTTTTTAATTTATAAAAATTTTTGATTATTATTCTTGAAATGACTTCAAGAAATTGTTCAACAAGAATTTGAGTAAAAAATTCTAAATATAGCTAGTTCTAATAAAAAGTCTTAGTATTAAAAATTTTTTTGGACAATGATATTAAGTTTTTGCGGAATGAAAGTTTCAGAATTTAAAAATAAATAAAACCCAAGTGGTACTATCTTCAATTTTGATCCAATAAAATGTAAGTGATATGTAAAAAAATAATATATTATTTATCCAAAAAATTTGATATAAATAACCGATGCCAAATTACAATCTTATAAAAAAAATTTTACAAAAGTAAAGGTTAAAAAAAATAAAACAGAAGTGGTACATATCTGTGTACAAAGAATAATCGAGAAAATAACGTATTATTTAAATAAAAGATTTGATATCAATAATTGGCGCCAAGAGAGAGAATTACAATTCTATAAAAAAAAACTTTACAAAAGTGAAGATTAAAATAAATAAAGCATAAGTGATACGTATCTCTCTTTGTACAAAAAAAAAGATATATTATTTGTATAAAAGATTTGAAATCAATAATTGACGCCAAATATTTTAATCTTATGAAAAAATTTTATAAAAGTGAAGATTAAAAAAAAATACAACCTAAATGGTATGTATCTTTGTATTTCCATTGAAGGGTCTTTCTATTCCAAGTAATAGTAGCTTTAATTTTTTGCAAATGTGTTACCTTACTCAATCCAAGTGATATGTAATCTTTATACCTATTCAACTCTTCCTATTTCAATCCAATGTTGTAATAGTTATTTAATTCTTTAAAACATTATTACATCACAAAATTGCATTACCTTACTCAATTGAAGTATTGTTACAAAGAATTAAAGAAGTAACTATACAAAATGAGAAAAAAAATTTAATTTAAAGAAACAATTTTTTATGTAAAAAACATTTGGCGCTGCTGAACCAAATAAAGAAAGCAATGAAAATAATATAAAAGTAACAACAAAGTTACTTTGATAATTTTTTAATGTTACATTGAATAAAAACATTTGGCAACGCCAAGAATCGCGCGTACTCTTTTTAGCGCCAAGACACGATCATGTTATTAGATTGGAACACTTAAATGTTTAAGTGAGTATATATAATATCAATAACTCATGAAAGCATATGAATGTTAGTGAAAAAAAAAGAAATCGAAGCACATTTTTTGTCTTTTACTCAGGAAAAACAAACAAGATGCACGCTTACCAGTCTCTGATGAGGAGGACGACGAAGAGGATGTCGGCGCCAGCAGACGTTCGGTGGAGGAGACGATGTAGCGCGGCGTCTCGGCACTGGACAGCCTACCGTCGTGCGCCGGCGACGATCCGGCCAAGTATCGATCGCTGGAGAACCTGTCGATCGACCGCGATTGACTACAACGCTGTAGAGCGAGGTCGTTGAAACGGTCGTTGCTGGACACGTATCGCGTCTGACTGCCGACCTCCGGGAAACCGGAGTACCGACCGAAGTCGGCGGACGCTGGCGAGCCGATGGCCCGATCGGTATACTTCTGGCAAACCGTCTCGACCCCTCTGTCGGTGTAGAGACGTCGATTTTGCTCGGTACTACTAGAGGAAGTTTGAAGTGACGAGCGGTCTGACGATGAATAACGCTGATGCGTGCTCTCAGGATTAGGCGAATTCGAGAGGAACCTGCAGAAATTCCGAATGGAAGGGATCGAGTGTACATATACGTAAAGCGTACTTTGGAGCTGCAGTAGAAATAGAGCATAATACATAATTTTTAAAGTTACGAATTATGCAGCAAATGCAACAATTGCTCGACATTATATGTAAACTTAATATCCAAATTAATGTATCTAATATTTAAAAACACGATTTAATGCTGCGGTAATTAACAAATTGGCGAAGTTATTATTCAAAATCGATTTAAGCTGACTTGAACTCACCTCTCGGTGGCCGCCGCCATCGTCGAATACCGCTCATGATGTGCTGTCGCTGGTGGATCCTGTCGTGGATACCTATCGTGAATGGGCGACTCGCCCAAATACCTTTCCGACTTCCCAACGAATCTTTCAGGCACCGGAGCGTGTATCGGCGAGGCGGATAATATCCTGTCCGCGGAAATGGCGGCGTAGCGGGTATCTTTGGCGTAGACCGCGCTGCCCTGGAGCCCCGTTTGAAGTCCAGCCTGAAGTCCGCCCAGGACCGGAGAGGATCCCGAGAGCAGGCGATCAGGTGTTCCAGAGTAGCGTTGTTGATCCTTAGCGTCGCCTGTGGCTGACTGCTGATTGGCCAGCAGCCGTTCGGCGGAGGCAAAGCGCTCCTTGGCGGGCATCGACGATGCTGCAGCGGCACCATCGGCGCCGTACTTGGGCCCCGGAGAATTGGGGGGCAAAATGCGATCAGCAGAAGGGTAACCAGCCAGACTCTGGCTCGAGGCGTACTTCTCGCTCGGACTGGGCGACAATGGCGGTGGTGGGACGAAGCGGTCGTTCGCCGGTGCTGGCGACGGCGGCGATGGGAACGTCTCCGAAGCGAAAGAGCCCGCGAGCGCGTTCGCGTTCGCGTACTCGCCGGACCCGCTCGTGCCGGTCGTGTCGAAGCGTAGCTCCGGGTTGCAGACCGAGTAACGATCGTTCGGGGCCCGTTGCTCGCCGTGCAACGCGCTGAGGTCGTTGAATCGCGCGAAACGATCAGCGCCGGCGTGCGCGCCGCCGTAGTGCCCCTGCAACGAGGACTGACCGTACGACGAAGTCTGATAATGCCCGAAACGCTCGCAACTCGACTGTCGACCGTCAGCGGTGCACTTGGTGAAATCGACCGATGACTTGTCGGACGATTTCTCGTGCCGCTCGGCCCCCAACCGACTCCCCACGTGCTCGCCGCTTTGGGCCTGATAATGTCCGAAACGCTCGCAACTCGGCTGGCGATCCTCTCCGCACTTCGAGTAATCGATGCAAGACTTGTCCACGGCCTTCTCATGCCGCTCAATCCCCATTCGCCCCCCCACATGCTCGCCGCTTTGGGCCTGATAATGCCCAAAGCGCTCGCAATTCGA
Organism: Wasmannia auropunctata; assembly: GCF_000956235.1. Taxonomy (NCBI): domain Eukaryota; kingdom Metazoa; phylum Arthropoda; class Insecta; order Hymenoptera; family Formicidae; genus Wasmannia; species Wasmannia auropunctata. Next base: position 118,088 of record NW_012027296.1, read on the forward strand.
CGGACGGCCCTCTCCGCACTTGGAGAAGTCGATCGTAGACTTCTCCGCGGATTTCTCGTGCCGATCAACCATTCGGGTCCCGACATGCTCGCTGCTTTGGGTCTGCTGGTCCGACTGGTGACGCTCTTGACCCGACTGACTTGCTGTACTCGTGACCGAACGCAAGTCGGACGATTGCTGTGCTTGCTGCTTAAAGCAATCACTGGGATTGCTGGAACCAATCTGGGTCCCCACGCCGCCGGAATTCGGCGCGCTCGATCCGGGAAGCGGGGATGACGAGGACCCGTACTGCGCGATCGGGTGCTGGTGCAACAGGAGACGATCTCTTCGGCCATAGTCGTCGTCTGTCGGCATCCTGGTGGCCCGGGGCCCACTGTCAGGACATCTGCAATGAAAAAATCATGATCGTGAACTTAAAATTACAGGATGATACTAGTGAATATAAATATATTATAAATATAAATAAAACATGGGTTCTCTTTCATTTGTAAAACTAAGGCACTGGACGAAAATCGCTCGAACGTGAAAAAATCGATCTCTTTCACACGAAGTTACGTGTTACTCCCTCAAAATTAGTCATATGTAAAACTAATTATTAATTTGGCGCGTAGTTTAAATAGCTGAAAAATGAACTTAGAATTCTTATAGAAATATTTTTAGGCATCCAGTTCCGACCGGAAAGCGCTTTCAAATTTAATTGTGTTATTCACTTACGCAACGCACAGCCTAATTCAACTTATTATTAATTATTGTTTATACACGTTTATCGTCGATATTCTCCTTTAATACATAAATATTATCACACGCTCGGTGATTAAATTGATAAAGACGCTCGTCCCGGAAAGTTAGGATGCTCCAGGTTCAAATCCTGATTGAGGTAATATTTTTTACAATAAGTTCTGTAGTGTTTAAAGATGATTATTCGTATCTTATTAAAATTGCAGATCAATTTAATTGTGATGTCACTATTCTGCTTCAGTTTATGATTGCGTTGCAAGTCCGACATTAATTCGACACGCAGTTTATATAATTAAAAAATAGATACAGAATTCACCTAGAAATATTATTAGGCACCAGAATCGAACCTTGTAGAAGGCGTTCTCGAGTTTAAATAATTATTATGTTTAAAACTAGGATGACGCGCGCGTGCGCGTACAGCTTCAAGTGAAAGTGCTTGCCTTGTAGTCAACAAGTTCGATTCAACCCTCATTCCGTATATGTCACGACTATGTCACCATAAACAACTTGTTCTAAGCCCGTTTGACAAAGAGAATGGACTAGGGGGCAGTAAAGTAACAGTCTGCAAAAAAAAGATATGCTCAAACAACACAAAGATCTTTCCTTAGTGTCAAAATACTATAGAACGTACTTTGTACCATATAAGACAAAGTAGTAAGAAGAACAAAAATATCTAAAATTAATAAATTAGTGAAATATAATAATGAATATTCTTTTTTCCATTTTACTTTATAATATGAAACTCTTTGATCTTATAAAAAAATAAAGCTAAATAAAAGGTCTAATATAAGAGCTATGAGAATAAAAATACGTTTTTTTTTTGTTTATTCTTAACAGTTATTTAGAAAACAGCAATCTTGTTTCATACAGTGTGTAAACATTTTTACCAATTGCGCACTTTTTTCACTCTCAATAGACGCATTGCAGAATGAAAATTTTACAGCTCTTCGTAACTATTTCTCTCTCTCTCTCTCTCTCTCTCTCTCTCTCTCTCTCTGTGTGTGTTTTTACTCTTCTCTAGCTCGAAAATTTTTCCACGAATTTTCCTCTCGATTCGTGTCTCAATTCCCGCGATGCATCACGAGATATAGCATCCTCCGATGGCGACTCAATATAAATATTCGATCAATTGTTCTTATTCATCGTGACCATTGTGTCACCATTCTTCTCGCATAGTAACAGCAGAATTAAAATAATAAAACAAACGCATCGTAAATTCTTGCATTAATTCAAATTAATGGCGAAATTGTTTTTATATCCTTTCAGAAAGAACCTCTTCCATTCTTGCTAACTAATATGAACTTCCTATTATTGTCATATGCAATCCATTTATTACAAACAAATTTGTAATTAATATCATAATAAATATAAGTTTGTAAAGTGATTACATTAGAATTCATTGTCTCGCACCTCTTGCAGGGTTTTTACTATTCTCATCATCACGTGTGAATTAAATAAAAACGGTTAAACATTTTGCAGATAAATTGATGAATCATGTAAATACATTTTGGAGGAAAAACAAGAATAAAAGCTTAACTTAAAGACCTAACATGAAAACTGTAATATCATTAACATCTTTAAACAAAGTAAACAAAATGAATACAGCTTGTTTTTATTTTCCTTTTATGATGGCGTATCCTATTAAAGCTGCTTGCGATATTTTGTATTGCAGAAAGTAAAGAGATTAAAGTACGCGCTGCACGTACTTTAATCTCCACGAATTAGCATAAATTAAACCCAAAAAGTGGGTTTTTCGCGAGGAAAACTACGAGGAGGACAGATGTTCCCGCGATTGTTCCCAGGGCAATGTTTGCATTATCCCCGGGCATAGGCATTGCATAGGCCCCGGCCCGACGAGGAAATATTGAGATAACACGTGGGGTGTCTGGTAACGCCGTTTGATTTGCGCCGAAAACGGGGGCAACGACCGAAAACGCGTTTGTACAACACGCTAAACTCGCTAATTGCGAAAATCGCCGGCGGCGCCGCACCGTTTTCTATCTCGCTTAACCTGGAAAAGGCCAAAGCGGCTTTATACAATGAAAATTCCATGTGCAAAATATAGAAAGGAGCTACGATATCGAGAGAACGTGCAAATATTTTAATTATTACTAGTAACAGGTATCTTGGATAATAAGAAAAAAAAAGATAATGAATTGAGACATCCTCTAAAAGATCATTTCATTTAAATTTAGAAGATTATTTAAGTTCATGTATAGAAGCTACACGTAGGATTCTTCGCTTTCTATCATTTCGCGCGTCATCGAACGCCACTTCCGGGTCCGGGCAAGCTGCTTATTCCTTCTGCGACGCGTCAAAGAAATTCGAGCGAGCCTTCCTCGTTCACGGCGGAGCTGAATTTGACAAATGGTTTTATCCGGCAGTTGACGAGCGTACGTGCGCGCGACACGTGTCACGCGTGGCCGCGTTTCCCGATGGCGGGCGCCGAGAATACACCGTTCCGGACGAAATTTCGGAAGTCACGTCGAAGAACGTCGTCGCCCGTCCGCGAAACGACGCCCGGGCCTTACCGGGGTCGAAACGACGCCGTTTGAAATATTTATGACGGAAAATTTTCCCGGAGTGTTACTGGCGAGATTGCACAGGGATGGCTTTGCACCGCGATAGAAAGAAATTCCAACGCCGTTCTAAGCTTCGAGAGTTAAATTACATTAAAAGAGATCGGGAAGAACCAATATAAAAGTAAATCTTTTAAATATTTTACTTTTATTATATTTTTTTTATATGGAAAAGAAAACTTATTTCTTTTAAAATAGAAATTCAGCATTAATATATGTATATATAAGATCTCTTATAATTTATGAATGGACTGGTAAGATTAATGTCTATTTTAATAAAGAAGAGACTTGAAAACTGTTTAATTCCTTGCAAATTAAATAAAGAAATTACAATGAATAAGATGGGCCAATGCAACGATTATATCAGGATGTTGGTGCAATTTTATTATGTGATTTTACATACGTATCCTAGCTTCGACTAAACTGCGTGCCGTTACTTTCCGGATTCAACGCAACTCCCCATGATTGAAACAGGACCGTATAATCATTGTTGCATTGACCCATCTTATTCATTGTGTTTAATACATACGGTTTAATACATACATATATATAAATAAAATTTGTTGTAAAATTTATATTTTGTACCTTAATGTGAGGGAAAGAAACAAAGAGATGAATTTTTAAATAATTTAATTTATATTGATTTTTAGATATATTTTCACCGAAAATATCTTTTAATTAGATATATTTT
>NW_012027296.1:122115-127067 GCF_000956235.1 Wasmannia auropunctata
AAAATATATCTAATTAAAAGATATTTTCGGTGAAAATATATCTAAAAATCAATATAAATTAAATTATTTAAAAATTCATCTCTTTATTTCTTTCCCTCACATTAAGGTACAAAATATAAATTTTACAACAAATTTTATTTAATTATTAGATTAACATATTGATTACGTTAATAAAATGAGTCTAAATAAGAAAATTAAAATTAACAAAAAATATATTACTTTTCACGAATTTGGAGCTCTGATGAAATACAATGTTGAAGATGTTAAATGCGACATGAATCTCGATGGTTTTAGGTCAGATCGTTTATCGAACTCGCATTGCGACTTCTTTAATAGCGACTCGATTTGCCGAGATGGCGATTAATTCGTCCGACGACGAGTCGAGAGTTTCATCTTTTACGAGCATCTTTCGACGATTGGCACGAGCCTGCCTGGCACCGATCCAAATTGAATCCATTTAAATACCTGGTCGCTGCCACCCAACCCCCGCCGGGCATAGCCCCCTAATTTCCGATTTTACGAGAACCGTCGCAACCTCTGCGCAAGAAACTGTTAATGCACTACGTATGCACGTTCGACCTAAAAATCATCAATATCAAAATCTACGTACTTTTAATTATTAATTATTCAAAAAATTTATTTTGACATTATCTTTTAAAAGTTTAGATTAATTTTACAAGGTTATTACTAAAATCATCGTAAATTCTATTTTTCAAAGACTATTTTTATGTTGCATATATTTTTTAACACTTTGGTATTTAATCAATTGTTTCTTAACTTTTTGAGTTTTTTAATTACCAGGATATAACATCTTATTGCTTTAATCAGTTCTATCGGATTTATTTTGCATTATCTCATTTATTTTATTTTTATTAAAGTTTTCATTTTTAAATTTTAATGAGATTAACAGAAATTATTGGCAAAAAATGAAATTTTATCTGACAGTTCTCGTATATTAAAGAGGAAAATTTTTCTAAATAATTAATCACATTTCTCTGAACAATTAAATTAAATTAAATTTGTGCGCATCGTTAATTCTCATTGCATTGAGAAAAGAAAATATTTTTTCCGCCGTAAATATTTCCTGGAAGAAATTTTATCTTGTAATTCTGAAATTTTACACTTTTGCGATGCGACGCTTTCGAACTAAGAAATTTTTAATCTTGTAACCACCAACGGTAATGGTCTTCCACGAAACTATAATAATAGCAAAAGGCGTTCGTCGCCCGTACAAAAGTATTTAAGTACTTCACTCTTTAGCGGACTGGATCGGAATTTCAATTGGTCGCTAATGGATTCTCGATTTCATCCGTCTGCTACTCTCGGGTCATGCGAGTCTAAAAGTACCCAAATTAGTATGCCGCTGGTAGATTCCAAGTTGGATTAGCCTGAGATCATGCAAGGCAATTATTATTCCATCATACATATAGTGTCGATTTTGCTTCCTAAAATTGACAAGATATTCTTAAAATAAATTAAAATTGTCACTCAAACGTGTAAAGATGTATAAAGAGCTATTAAAATTGTTGTAACATTAAAAATTAACTTAGTTTTAAAGCTGAAATTAATTAGTACTATTAAAATTAAGTAATAATAAAACTGCTTAAAGAGTTAATTTAATTTATACAACACACGGTAACATTTACAAACATGAAAATTATTAAAATGTCAAATGTATTTTGTGTAAAATTTTCTTAAAAGTCTATTAAATCTTGCATTTGACATATAGCGTTTGAATATTTTAGAATACTTTAAAAATACGCAATGCGGACTGAACAAACGAGATCCAAAATTTGATTTTCAGTCGTAAGAGAAATAATTACTAATATTATTATCTTATAAAACAATCTAAAGATAATCTACAACGGCACAATCTACAATCCAATTTACTCATCTAGATTTACGAATCATCGAGAATGCGCGACTTACGAGACACCTGATATTATTAACACGTATCCGAGTCAGTACGCAGAAAAAAAAAATCCACGAGATGGGCGATACTAATTCGAGGCCTCTATAAATCATCTCTGTTCGGCCGCTCCCCGCGCGTCCCTCATTCCGAGAGTGAGCATCCCCTGGAGTGAGATCGGTATTTATGAAGGATGATAAATAATAAGAAAGTATAATAAGCGACGCACTGCCACGCCCCACCCGTGTCGCCTGTCCCCCTATATTCCCCCCTACCGCCCACTACCCCCTGCCTCTTCCGGTCGATCCCCCTCCCGATTTCGCTTCTCGTCTGGATGCAATAAATTCACGTCCGCCACTCGACGGCTTTGTCCCTTCGTGCAGATATTTCCCTCGTCTCTCTCTCTCTCTCTCTCTCACCCCATTCTATTTCCTCCTCTTTCTCTCTCTCGCTTTTTCCCGATTCGACCCCTATTTTTCGTCGCTTGGCAAAATCGCAAACAAAAATATTGAAGCATTGGGAGAAATATGGCAACGTTGCAAAGGGCACTGACACTCGCTTGTTGCGCAAATTTTAAATTTGTAAAAAGTTGCTTATTGGTATTATTAATCATGCCACGTGGGTCACCGGAGATATCCACGTTATAGGTACTTTTCGTTCAAGCCATTTGTTCTGATTATAAAAAGAAACATACAATTGATACAATCAGTAGCACATCAAAGTTCTCTAAAAAAATTTAGTACTTATATTAAAAATTAAAGTTATATTGTAAAAGTAAGTAAAAGTTAAGTAAAAGTACATTATTAGTATGACGTTTAATCATCATTATTATTACAGCTTTATTATTATTTATAGCTTCATAGCATTTAGCATTATTCTTTTCTTAATTTATAGCTATATTAATTTATGCCGTCGAAACTTGATTTTCAGTTAGAATTCTGGAAAAGGATTCCAAATCTTCCGAATGTGCCCAAAATAACAACTTTAAAGTGACAAATTTTCGTTACTCGAAGCTTTATTTTCGTAATTGATCAAATATTTTCAATCGGATTTGCATCCAGAGATGAGAAGGCCAATCCATCGTGATGTTATTTTCACATCAAAATCTCGGAAAGCATGTCTCGACTATAAGCTATAATCAATATCAAGCTACAATAATAGTGATTGAGTGTCATACTAATTGTAAGTAAACGTATTTTAATGTATATATAATGTAATTTTTAATATAACTTTAATTTTGAATATACTCGATTTTGTTCGGAGTATCATACGACTCTCTTGTGCCATTGACTGTATAATTATGAAATATTTTTTGATATCATGTGTGAATATATGTACAATTATGACGTATAATGCAATATTGGTGCACAAAAAGAACGATTTTGCTAAAAAGTCTAAAAATTTTGCTTGATATAGATCTGAAAATAATTTTGTTAGAAAATGTTAAACACTGCTGTAAAACGTTTTGATATTCTAGCAATCAGTTTGACCATCCAACAAAATTATTTTGATAAGCCAACAAAATTATTTTCAGATCTGTATTCAAAATGTTTAAACCTTCTAGCAAAATCGTTATTTTTGTGTGAATACCTAATATGGATCACCGGTAATATGAATCACTGGTAAGTAATATGCGGTCACTTTTTGGATTTAAGATATCAATATTATCATATTACAATATTTAATTTTTTGCTTTATATAAAAATTATTGATTGATTTAAATATCTTAAAAAGCTGGGCACAATAGTTGCAAGAAATTTGACTATAATTTTGTAAAGCCACATCGAATGCTACGCTATGTATATTATGTGCACTGTGTTCACTACACTAAATGGTAAAGCCATACCAAAAGCTGTGTTCTGGATGAACGTTTCTATTCATCAGATTTCCATTCAAGATATTGAATACGATAGTTTGCCCTGAATGAGAATAGTGACAATTCTGACAAGAAAATATATTATTATTAATATTTAAAATTAATAAGAGTATAGGGCAAAAAGGCTAGCTAGATATTCGTGCTAACAAGATATATCAATCAAAAATAATTACGGTAATTTACAACCTAAAGATCGTTTCGGCTTGGCATCAAGCTCTCCTAGTATTTACAATTTCTAAAACGAGCGTCACATTCTTCTATTACATATATAAAAATGAGTTCAAGACACTCATTTTTATGTAATAGAAGAATGTGACACTTGTTTTAAAAATTGTAAAATACCACTGAGGAGAGCTTGATGTCAAGCCGAAACGATCGTTTGGTTGTAAATTATCATATGTAATTATTTTTGATTAGGTAATATATATATATCTTGTTAGCACGAACGAATAGCTTAGCTCCTTGCCCTATATTCTTATTAATTTTAAATTTTAATCATCGGAGCCTGAATCACTTCTTGTTTTTTAATTATTATTAATGTTGTGTACTGTGCAGAAAAGAAGACAGGTACAAACGAAGTAAATGTAAAACAACCAAGAATTGGTGAATTTCATTTGACCATTGCATGAGGATAATATAAAATTTAAAGAATATTTTCGAGTTTCAGTAAGAATCTTCACAAATGACATTTTGCTGAACTACATGACAGCAATGAAATACTTATTCTCGGTCCCATTGCGCATGTACACTAGGGCAACACGTTTCCAAAAAAATTGCCGAGAACCATAAACACTCCGCGACGCGTTGCAACGTCGCTAACGTAGCGAATATAGCGTTATACGCAGCTCGGTGCGGTCTGTCATATTATAAATAAAGAAAGCTATTTCTTGAAAACAATATAGCACACATAATGTACAGACGGGGACACGAATGCCTTAACACTTGAAGTTACGCGATGAGAGAAGAACGCGTTTCTCATTGGAACGCGCTCTGAAGACGCGTTTCTGATTGGAACATGCTCGATATACGAAAACTTCGAGTGTTAAGGCGATGCTGGAATACCGACATTTGCATTCTAATGGATAACTCCAAAACGAGTGAACGGATTTAAAAACGCTTTTACAGGTTTGAAATAAACATAAAATGTCATCGCGCTAGGTATATATG
>NW_012027296.1:127087-131781 GCF_000956235.1 Wasmannia auropunctata
TACACATCACTACACACTACTACATCAATATCGCACGCATACATACTCACAAATTGTCGGTAAAACAGCGGATTTTTAGAGTTTGATCTAGGGTTTAGCATCCTCTTAAACACTTATAATTCAAAAACTATTATAGCCTCAACATTTTGGTATTGGAACTTTTGTCTTAAAATGATCTCAGGAATCTACCCTTAAGCGTTGGTCCGGTCATTACGGTATACCCTGTATATATATATGTATCTCCGAAAAGTTTCCGGACAGAAATTAAATTTTTATGTTTGAAGTTTTAAGCTGAATTTAATGCGGCACTGTGCTCAATCAAAGAGTAGATGATTTTGGCATTTTAAGAGATACTTTAAGATACTCTGTAACGATTTTAAGTTTAATGCATCTTTACTACTCTAAACTCTTAAGACGATGCTGGAATACCGATATTTGCATTCTAATGGATAACTCCGAAACGAGTGAACGGATTTAAAAACGCTTTTATAGGTTTGAAATAAACATAAAATGTCATCGCGCTAGGTATATATGAGTAGTAAAGACGAAAAAATATTAAAAAATTACCTTTTTTGGGAATCATAATCTGTCACCTGACGTAAACATTTTATTAGTACAAAAGTTCTGCAGCTCATATGTACAAAAAAAGTACCTAGCGCGATCCATCGGATTACTTGCACGAATAATACAAGACGTTTTGAGCTACGATTGGAAGCATAGAAAAAACGTTGTTTATTAGAATGCAATTTGTGGTAATTCGTACGCTCGGCTAAAGTAAAGACAGCAAAAATTGCGTCTGGCAATAAGTGTCGGATTTTCCAAGAGATGGCACTTCAATTAGTTAAATAAGGACATTCCACGTGTTTGAGTGAGACCAGAAGATATTGTAAGAAGTTCATTTAGAGATACCACTGACACTGAAGAGTCTACTTTATCGACCTTGTGCAAATTTTTCCGACCTTCCGGCATCGCCTTAAGGCATTCGTGTCCCCGTCTGTACATAGCGTACGTGGTGCTCGGTGTAGCCATAACATAAAAGGAGGAAAATATTTTATAAGGATTGTCCCAACAAATCATATCTATTATCCCGTTTTAACACAAAACACTACTCGTTACACTACTTTAATTGTAAAATATTTATTGATTAAATAATTATTGATAAATGTTTATATAAGATGTCATATTTATTAAATAATTTTATTAATTGTTAGTTTTATTAAACACATATTTAATAAAACTTATCGAGCACGAAGATCGAGCTCAAACCAAAAAGGCAGTTTCTTTCTTATAATTATAAATGTATCGGTGTAGAATTAAGATTGGGGGAGTTTGCACAATTTTCACAATTTTTGACTTTTAAACAATTATTTATTATTATTAAATTATATTAATATGATAAAAAGAATCTCCCCCTATATCTTTATGACAGGAACGATTTTGTACTGTTGTTCCTGTCATAAAGATATAGAGAAAGATTCTTTTTATCATATTAATATTATATAATTTAATAATAACCTCGTTGTTCCGCAATAAATTTTATATTCTCCATTAGACCTTCTTATGCCTAATAATTTTTATAGTTTTCTAATTATTATAAAATAAATACATATTATTTCACAAGTATTAACATATCGCGCATGAGCTAGCAGTGTAGACAACAAATCACGTAAAATACAGCATGGAAATAGAGCATGGAATATGTTAAGGTATCTTTTCGTGCTGACGCTTGACGCTCATTTTTAGCGTCAAAATAGATCACGTGATCAAAATTGATGCTTAGTATTCGTCAATTTTGATCATGTTAATCTGTTTTGACGCTAAAAATGAGGGTCGAGCATCAGCATGAAATCGCACCTTTAATCGTTCTATCAATGCATCTCTCTTCACCAATGTATCGGATACTTAAATACTCACCGGACATTACTATTTCGTATTTCAGAATAATCAATTTGCCATGCAAAAACGTCATTATAGCAACTAGTTGCTAAGCCTCGAAAATTCTCTCTTTCTTTCTCTCTCATATTATAAAAAAATCTCCAAACAATAACAATCTTGATGTATCTTAAGCCTCATGTACGTATTTTAAGTCGAAAAAAAAAACAAATTTGTAACACACTCAATATTTTATGCCAATATTTTATGCCGTATTGCCAATATTCAGTCAACATGAACAAATATGTCAACACAGACAGATCTATGCAAACGTATAAGTACTCCTGCAGGTTTTGCATGTATCTGAATGTTTTCTTGTGCTGTTTTTTATTAATTCATAATATTTGCACAAAATGTTATCGTGGTGGAATTATCGCGGGCGCATTTTGCATGGTAAAGAAGAACTAGTCATAAAAAACAATTTTTTAAGTACTATACATATATTAGCAAAATAGTTATGTATTATTCACTACTAGAATTATTGTTATTATCTTAGATTGTATGCAAAAAAAAAGAAGAATGTTTAAAGTTATTATATTACAGTGGAACCTCGATAACTCGAACCTTTACAACTCAAAAACCTCTATAAGACGAAAATTTTGATCATTCCCTTCCGCTCCGCTGCGGAAAATCTCTATAAATCAAAATAAAACCTATCTTAACTCGAATTATTTATCAGGCACTTAGATATATATTTTACCTCTGTAACTCGAATTTAAAGTAGCCAGACCTTTACAAGTCAAAATACATCTCTGTTAGTCGAATTTACATTGTCGCTATATCTCTATAATTCGAAGTTGTAGCTATGTGTAACCGTGAGTAATAATCTGGTATTTTGTTTTATGGTTACATTTATCATATGTATGCAATAAATAATTTACTGTTAAATATTGATTTTTTTCCTCTGAAAGCCATTATATATCGGAAAATTATAAATTCTCGTAAAGCCTCCGTAAGTCGAATTTTCATATGTTAACTCCCTTTTACTCGAATTTCGATAAGTCGAAAACTCTATAATTCTATAACTCAACAACAATTTTTTTGGTCCCTTGAGATTCGAATTACCGAGGTTCGACTGTATTAGGTCTCGTCAATTCCTATAAGATAGTAAATATTCAGAAAGAAAAAATAAAATTAGATTTCTTATAGTGCATTACTGTTCTGCAGGGAAACTAAAATACTAAATAAAGCATTTTATATTTTAACAAAATCTTTATTTATTTAGAATAAAAGATCTCGAAATACTGCTTTAATTTTTCATATATTTGCAAGAAATTAATGAGTATCCGAGTACCTGGTACCATTAAACAGTGCAATATTCAAAGTTCCCGAAATGTAGAATGTAAGAATATAAAAACGTGAAGTCTGTTCAAAGCTGTCTTTTTTACTGTAGGGATTTGAGGTGTCATAACTGAAATTCGCACAAAAATATAAAAATTTTTAACGTTTAACTAGAAATGAGTGTTCATAGATTGAACAGATTAAATAGATCATACCGAAGAATCTGAAATATTCGAATGTCCTTTTAACCACTTGACTTCTCTGCGTCAATCTCTCCTCGAAGTGTCAACAACCGCGTTACCATTTACCAAAAATTTTCATTATTTCATATTGCACACGTCCGTAAGTCATGTCTCAAATTGAAATTCAACTGAAGTCCAACCAGGATTTAGCACACAGCTATTATTGTTTCGTTGTTTATGCGCTCCCATGGAGCTTGGTTTACGAACCGAGAGGCCGCGGTTTCCAAATAGATTAGTAGTCGAAAACTATCAATCAGCTGTGTTGAGTTATAACATTTATTGCATGCCATGTGTGTGTGCTGTTTTTTTTTTTACTGGAGAGAGAAAAAAAGTCAAGCGGAGCCGGTCGATGACCGGTGGCCGGCAAATGGGTCGTGGAGCGCGCGAGGCCATAAAATCTTATTTGTCGGTCGAGTAATGGCGACGCTAAGACGTGGCTGGCCTGTATCGCGCACATTCTGCACCAGCCTCGTCCTCGAGAAACCGTCCACTCAATCGCCATTGTTCGATTTTATTTATCGCGCTCATTAATCTCGCACGGAATCTCGCCCGATCTCGGAATCCGGAAGAACTTCACGTTAGATTACTTCTCTAAAACAGCCAACAATGTGCGTTTCCGTTTACTAATTCAATTTTTTTAAATTTAGATACCTTAATTAAAATAATTAAAGATGATTTCCAAGAGACTGTCATTTCTTGTATATTTAAACTTCACTATTAAATTGATTCTAACATTGATTCATATTCTCTTTTTCCATTCTTTCTCTCATATTTCACCGCAAAAAAAGACCGACCACTATAACGTTACAGTGCCCCCCCCCCCTCTTTTTTATTGTGGATAAACAAAAATACTGAAAATATATCTTAAAACTGTATTTATAAATTCTCAAATCAATATAACGATTACATTATCAAAATGGCTATACAGTCGAGCCTCGATAACTCGAATCTCAAGGAAACAGAAAAATACTTCGAATTATAGTTTTTGACTTATCGAAATTGGAGTAAAAGAGGGTTAACATATAAAAATTCGATTTACAGAGGCTTTGTACGAGAATTTATAATTTTCCGATTATAATGGCTTTTAAAGGGAAAAAATCAATATTTGACAGTGAATTATTTATTGCATACATATAATAAATGTAATCATAAAACAAAATACCAGGTTATTAGTCATCGTTACACATAGCTACAACTTCGAATTATAGAGGCAACGACAATAGATCGGAAGAGCACACG
>NW_012027296.1:132266-133778 GCF_000956235.1 Wasmannia auropunctata
ATACACACACACACACACACACACACACACACATATATATATATATATATATATATATATATATACATAAATATGTAACAAATAATTTGAGTTAAGGTAGGTTTTATTTCGATTAATAGAGGTTTTCCGCAATGGAACGGAAGGGAATGAACAAAATTTTCTTATAGAGGTTTTCGAGGTATCGAGGTTCGATTGTAGATCTATATATAAATGGATCCTACCTTACTAAACAATTTATTGACCAATCCATTCGTTTATTTATCTATTGTAGATAGATGGAATTTCAGTTATTCCATATAGTAATTTATTAATTTATCTATTTATCATTTACTAATTCCCTTTATGATAAATAGGAAAAAATAAATCAAAATATTTAATGTTTTCAAAACTAATTTTTTGAAATTTCTTGAAAAAATTTTATTATACTGAACACCGCAGTAGTACCTTTTCTATGGAATATATAATAATGCATTAATTTATCTATTTATTATTCACTCTTATGACAGAAAGAAAAAGATAAATCAAAATTTAGTTTTCCAAATATGAGGTAATATCTTCAAGTTCCTTCAAAAGGAATTCTATTTGCTGCAGTGGTTTTGTGTAGTTTCTGTGGAATGTATAGCAATACACTAATTTATTTATTTATTTATTCTCTTTATTTGTGACAAAGATAAATTAAAATTTAATATTTCCAAATACAAAACTAATTTTCTCAAGTTCCGCCGAAAGGAACTTCTGTTGCACGCAGCTGTTCGGTGCTATTCTCTGTGAAATGTCAGTTGCCTGCGCTCGTACGGGTTTATTGTCGTTGCTGGCTGATTGGCGTTGCGGACAACATTACGAGATGAACCGAACGCGATAATTAATTATTCCCGCCCGGTGATAATTAATTTCGTACACGGCACACGCATGCCGGCGCGCGGCGTCGCAGCTGCAATAGCAAAATTAGCGGCGCACACAATGCAGCCCGTGCTCATTACAGTTAATCAGTTGGACTGTCGTGGGACAATCGATACGATTATCTGTCACTCACTACCGACCGGTGACGCTAATAAGATATCAAACGCGGTATTGTGTAACGCTTGAAAAATTAGGTTCTAGTTGAAATTAAAGAAATAATCGCCGATTGCGACAACGGGGGGAGTATACATGTGTAAGTGCGTCACTTGATCGCGGCGGCGATCGCGAGCGGGGGATAATAACGCGCGATTAATGCTTTGACTATTTAAATATGGACCGCTAGTCCCTTCACTTTTTTTACTATATAAAAGACATATGCCCGGTGTTGCCGAGCTGAAGTTTGTTGAGATATCGAACTTCGATAGTTAGGCTCCACCCTAGTCAGTAAAAAAATGTCAAATATGTCAAAATGTATAATTAAGTGTTATGTTGAAAATTGATAGGGAGTCGGAAAAAATCTCAAATCGATGAAAAGAAATTAAAAACAAACTCAGCACCTTTTTTTTACACGTCGTAAACATACTGATTTCACAGGAGCCTTCTTCCCCCCCC
>NW_012027296.1:133855-138525 GCF_000956235.1 Wasmannia auropunctata
GGGGGTGAGAAAGGCGTCGCGGTAATGCAAATATGTATCGGCGCTAATTACAAAACTGGAAGCACACGTCCTGTGTCGTCCGGTAAGATCGTGTCTCATGTAGCCGCAGCAGCCTCGTTAACCGGCTGCCACGCGATATTGTTGGCACAGCATATGCGTGTATGTGTGTGTGTTTGTGTACACATTTCAACCCTCTACTATCCGCCTCTCCCTCCCCCCCCCCCTGCCGCGCACACACGTACGGGGGACGCGCTCGTACGTGTTGGGACACAGGAAACTACGTCGAAAGTTATATCTTATAGTTACGGCACGTTATCGCGAAACTTGTACAACGTAACGTACATACGGGATGGAAACTGCACGCGAGAGTGCTACGTGTGTACCGGGTGTCACGGCAATAATCGACCCTCCATTCGCGGCGTCGACACGGCGGACGTGTCGCGTGCGATCGACCCCTCAATTAGATTCTTCTGCTCTCTCGTCCACCCCTCTCGCCTTCCTCCGCGCTCCCTCCTCCCCCCGGCGATTCATTGCCGCACGACGACAGGCTCTTCTTTTCGAAAGGACACGCGATATATGTTCCACACTTATGTCATCAGGTCACGATTTAATGAAGGATTCTCTAATAACGAATTCGAAATTGAAGATTCAGAACTACGTACACTGTATTATCACTATAGAGCTATGTATATTATTATGTAACTATAATTATAATATTAAAATTATATACACTATATATCAATTTAGTTTACGCAATGAATTATGTAAGACTTGGTTTTGAATGTATTTATACTAATTTAATTTATTTTTTCTCTTCAAATAAAAAAAATAAAATTTTTCATCAAAGGTTAATTTTTGAGATGCGACAGTCTTTCTCTGTTGCTCTACTTAATGTGACAACAAGACTTATGTTCTTCTCGAAAAGACAAGCAACATATATTCCACACTTGTATTATATTGGAATCGAAAATGTATGTAAGGATGGAGCACGTTGGCTCATATTTAAGGCAAGCTTAGCTTAACTTGTGTGTAAACAAGAAGTATGTAAATATTTAAATTATAACTTAAGTGTGACATCTGAACATTTAATTATAACTAACTATGTTCGAAATCGAAGATTTATAGAACTATAGGGTAAGGACACTAAATGTGGATCGTGTAGGCACTTTCGAATAATTTATAATTTATATTATATTATATAGATTATACATATATTATTCATATTATTATATTTAAATAATTATTATATTTTTCATCGAATGACGCATATACCTCAAGATTCTTTAGCATTTGTCTAAATGTTTAATCATCAATTGTTTCTCGTTTACTATCAATAACGTTACATATTTTATTGATATCTATATAAGTAAACTATTATATAAATAATAAAATATGTAAGACGTCAATTTGTATCTTTAAAAATTCAAAGTTCAATATCTATAAGAATTGTCTTACGTTCAATATCTATAAAAATAAATACTTTTACAGAAGATAATAAACAGCTAAATGGCTAGATAATAATTAGTTTATAAAATATAATAAATTTCTTGTTCTCATAAGTTATACAATAATAAATAAACAAATATTATTTATACCACACAACTGCGTTTGTTCCAAAGGGCATTCTATTACTATTTTTAATTTGATTTATCATCTCGGAGAGTAATATTCTCATTTCATTCTATTTATAATAAATCACAAAGAAAAAAATTAATCATGCTCAGTTAAAGTTAAATATGTTTCGCGGATAGTCGATCCGTAATTAAACTCACAATCAGAAGTATAATTGTGGATAATTTTCATTATTTCATTCAATTAAAATTGAAACATAAAATCTGAAATTGAATGAAATCATCCATAAAATATTCTTTATGATTAATTATAATTACTAAATATGTTATTGCTTCTTTGATATCTTTTTGGATAAAAATATTAATTTTTCCTTTTAGGTAATCCAGAATAATTTTACCTTACAAGTTCAATTTATGCAATAAATTATATAGGTGAAATGATTTTAAATTATAAATATTTAATACATATCTAATAATCTAATTTGTTTTCTATTGTGTATCTAAAAATAAGAAAATAATACTTCTGATAAACAATTTACTTCTAAGACGTGGCAGTTTCTTCTATTCATTGTTACAACAGATGACAAGACAAGACTCATCTTTCTAAAAAGACACGCAAAATGTTCCACACTTATGTCACGTCATTTAATGAAGAATTTAATGAAGAATTTCAATTCAAAATTTAATAAAGAATTCTCTAATGAAGAATTCAAAAGCGAAGATTCAAAACTATAAAAATTTAATTTACGCCATACATGATTAAGTATAAATTTGAAATCTATTAGATATGATAATCTAATTTATGTTATTATTTTAAAACAAGAAAAATACAGCTTCTCGTGAAAACTTCATTTTTGAGATGCAGCTTCTTCTTCTATTATTCTATTCATTGTAACACAACAAGATTCTTCTTTTTAAAAAGCAATACTCGTATATTTCACTCTTAATAAAATTCTCTCATAAAGAATTTGAAATCAAAGACTCGAGATTACATAAAAATTTACACAATAAGTTACGAAAAATGTACTTTTGAATCTTTAATGTCTTGAATCTAATTTATTCTGTTGTATTTAAAATAAGTTAACCTTAAAATCTAAGAAAATAAAACTTCTCGTGAAAAATAACTTTTGAGACTGATTGTAAGACTTTTTTTCCTTCCATTGATCTATTGATCGTTGGCCATGTAACTGCAAAACTTTTCTTCTTGAAAATTTTTAATGCTAATATAAATTAAAATAAACATAAAATGGCTTCAACGAATAAATCAATAAATCAATAAACATATGTGAGTGCCTATGCGAGCCACCGCTATTAATTAATGTGTATACAAATTAATTGTAAGCACAAATTTTTGTGTGAGTATATTGATACAATTAAAAAATACAAACGTTTCGATTCCAATCTGGATCCTCTTCAGCGTAACAATAGAATTTCTAAATTATAATGAATTTCAAACGGACTTGGTTATAATCCTTTATTATGGTTCTCGTCAGTTATATGCGTCATACGTTAAAAATTTTTTAGTTTACTGTGGTCCAAAGAAATTAATTATTATAATATTGTCAAGTTAAATAATGCAATAAATTTAAAAAATACAAAATTTACACAAAGAAAGAATAAAGAGAAATCACGCCATCGAAGTTAAATAGTAAATGGATAAAACTTGTATGATAATGTGACGTTTGAAACTGAGTTAAAATGTAAAGATTCCCTATATCTAACTTTATGTACAAGGTGGTATGACATAAAACAATTGGAATAGCATGACCACTGGGAATTTTTAGAGAATTTATAGCACGATCAACGAATCGAATCGAAGTAAATAGAGTCAAGGAGATCGGTGTCGCTTTGTAGATTTAAAGCGTTACATTGTCTCTTTATATGTATCATCTCATGTTAAATGGTAATTAAAAATAATTTCTTCATCCAGTATTCTCACATTATCCCAATCAAATTCATGAACAAATTTTAAATAATGTTGTGTAATTATTGATATTTTAGAACTATTTCTTTTTATATCATTTTTGTCAAATCGTCAATTCTGCACTTTAATAATCTACACGTCCGACATATGTATGTAGCATCACAACTTAAGGGGACATATACACCTAGAGAGGTCAAAAAGATTTTTTTTAAATACATATTTTGAAAGTATGATGTCTTAAACATGTTTTTGTAAAGTTTTAAGTCGATCCGACAAAAGATGAAAAAGTTACACGAAATTATAGTCGAGTAGGTTCGAGCGCGCTGAGCGCATCAAACATCTGATCTGTTGCGTCATGTCTGCGATCGGATCGTAAAGCAATTTTTTGGAAGCTTCCACTTCAGCAGAGAGTTTGCTTTATGGCCCTAGAGTAGATGATTCAATGTAAGTAAAATTTTTAATATTAGTGTAGTGTAATCTGAATATAAAACTTTAAACGCTTTTTTCTCGAAATATGGTTTTTAAAACGCGTGATCATTATATCTCAAAAATGGACCGATTAATTTGCAAATTTACACGCTTTTTCTAGACATTAAGGATGTAATGATGTATCTCAAAACATTAAACGAAAAATATAAAAATTTTACAGATTGTTCCGTTAATATCATCTGAGCAACTGTGCAAAATTTAAGCGCAATTCTTTTATTAGTTTAAAAGTTATTAAATTTTTTATTTACTCTTGATTCTTATATAAAATCACGTCTTGGAGTACTTATTTGCAAATTTGATGAGAAAGTAGCATTAAGAATTAAATCAAATTTTGTATATATATACTAATATGACTCTAATATATATTTGTGCAAAAGTTAATTTGGATCCACTTACTTGTTTAAAAGTTATTTAAATAAAACTGCAGCAAAATACGAATATTACGCGACATAAACCATTTCATCTGCGACTTGACAACATTCACAGTAAACATTTGTGACATCTGTCATTTGAATAGGAGAGGTTATTGTTGATACTTTTTAATTTTTGGCGACGCAAATAGTTATTTTCATGTAATACTCATTTTCCTTTTCAACGATATTTATTATTTTTCGACATTTTAGAATATTCACGAGATTCAAAGCACATTATACTCGAGCACTTTCTACACTTGAAGCTTGATAAAC